>NW_026775196.1:1353400-1464572 GCF_963082965.1 Carassius carassius
AGATCAGAGGGTCACTGCAGTCACCCGAATCCAGTACGTATCCAGACCAGATGATGGATCGGCACCAAGAAAGGACCTCTACTGCCCTGAAAGACAGCGGAGACCAGGACAACTAGAGCCCCAGATACAGATCCCCTGTAAAGACCTCGTCTCAGAGGACCACCAGGACAAGACCACAGGAAACAGATGATTCTTCTGTACAATCTGACTTTGCTGCAGCCTGGAATTGAACTACTGGTTTCGTCTGGTCAAAGGAGAACTGGCCCCCCAATTGAGCCTGGTTTCTCCCAAGGTTTTTTTTCTCCATTGTGTCACCGATGGTGTTTCGGTTCCTTGCCGCTGTCGCCTCTGGCTTGCTTAGTTGGGGTCACTTCATCTACAGCGATATCGTTGACTTGATTGCAAATAAATGCACAGACACTATTTAACTGAACAGAGATGACATCACTGAATTCAATGATGAACTGCCTTTAACTATCATTTTGGTTTGGGTCTGGTTACTACTTGGATGGGAGACTGCCTGGGAATACCAGGGGTTTCATTTATAAAACTATGCGTAGGATCTTTACTAAAAGTTTACGTGCGCCCAAAAGCCAAAAATGGCGTACGCCAAAAAATATTCCGATTTATAAAACCGTGCGTACGCACACCTGTAAGCAATGTTCCCTTTATAAATCACAGATCACCCGCAGATGTGCGTACGTGAACCAGCCTCATATCCCGCCCTGTACACGCCCATTTTTAACCATAAATAGTCAATGCAAATCACCTCATGATTGCTGATCAGCATGTAAATGAGAGTGGAATCCCATATATACCTGGAAAACTGGCATGCGACCCGCCAATTAATTAATCCAAGAAAGTGAAAACGTGCATTTCTGTTAGCCTAATTTTAATAATGGCGACAGGTGAGAAAAGAGGAAAAAAACGTAATTTCTCAGATACTGAGATTGAAACACTTGTAGGGGAGGTGGAGGCTCGGAAAACTGTGTTATTTGGTGGCCACAGCAGTGGGGTCACTAATAAAAAGAAGCAGTGCGAGTGGCAAAGTATTGCTTCTGCCGTCAATTGTGTCAGTGGGACAGAACGGACAGTTGCAGAATTAAAGAAAAAATGGTCCGACCTGAAGGTATACAAATTTTTTTTTTACCAACATATTACATTTGTGTTTTATTAGGCTATATACCTATATAAATAGCAATATTGATTTTCAAAAAGTTTTATTTACATGTGCTTACAGTATGCAAAATATGTGAAATAAAGATTCTCATTCATTCAAGGTGGAGGCAAAGAGAAAACTGTCCTCCCACCGCCAGAGCGTGGCTGCAACTGGTGGGGGCCCATGTACAGCTGATCTCACATCAGTGGACAGCAAAATCGCGGCTATAATTGGGGAGGTCAGCGTGTGTGGTATTGTGTCGGAAAAGGAGGGAGACACTGACGTGACTGAAACCACAGAGGAGCAAGGTTAAACCGATTTTTAATCATTAACGCTGTACATTTGAGTGTGTGGGGTGATATGCTTCTTGACGGTTTTGTAATGAACACCGTAATAGTTAGGACCGATGATGAGTAGCGATTGTGCTTCATGACTGTATTTGCAGACTTTGACATTTTATGATATAGGCTATGTACATTAAGGAAAATATTTCCTTTTTACACTGTGTTCTGCAGTTCTCTAATAAAAGGGTATTTCATGCTATTCTGTAGGCTATCACATGTATCGCGCCATGTCCTCCTGTGCTCCCGTTGTGGACAATGTGACTGTAAGGCAGCGCTGATTATTATTTTATTTTACTTTTAATACATTTTGAATTACGTTTGGATTTTACTAGATGTATATAGCCTAAAACAATCGGCACAAATAACACTGTTGGATTTAATCTTCATGATAATGTGGATATAACGTATGAAATGGAGTGAAAATTAAATGTCATTCATTCTTATAATCGTTCTTCTCACATTTATTTTCTACAATCTAACTTCAGTTCACGACCTCACCATCGGTGTCGCCAATTCCCTTTGTCTCCAGAATGTGCGTACGCACGGCTCAAAGTTTGCTTAAAGGTGCGCACATTCTCCCGTCAAGTTTGTTTTTTATAGATCACAACCTTTGCATGGGAACTGGCGTACGTACGTTTCCAGCCCCGTTTTGTGCGTACGCACGCTTTATAAATGAGGCCCCAGGTGCTGTAAGCTTTTGGGTTTTCTTCTCTACTTATATAATGTACAGGCGATTAGAGTGGCTTATCTTTAAATAGCCCTCTCTTTGCAGCAGCTTTCGCTTACGGCTATACCAACCTGGCTATGCCCGATCTTGTCTGATCTCGGAAGCTAAGCAGGTTTGGGCCTGGTCAAGTCAAGTCACCTTTATATAGCGCTTTAAACAAAATACATTGCGTCAAAGCAACCAAACATTCATTAGGAAAATAGTGCGTCAATAATGCAAAATGACAGTTGAAGGCAGTTCATCATTGAATTCAGTGATGTCATCTCTGTTCAGTTTAAATAGTGCCTGTGCATTTATTTGCAATCAGGTCAGTGATATGGCTGTAAATGAAGTGACCCCAACTAAGTAAGCCAGAGGCGACGGCGGCAAGGAATCAAAACTCCATCGGTGACCGAATGGAGGAAAAAACCTTGGGAGAAACCAGGCTCAGTTGGTGGGGCCAGTTCTCCTCTGCTGCAGCCTGGAATTAAACTGCTGGTTTCGTCTGGTCAAAGTCAGATGAATCATCTGTCGTCTGAGACAAGGTCTTTACAGGGGATCTGTATCTAGGGCTCTAGTTGTCCTGGTCTCCGCTGTCTTTCAGGGATGTAGAGGTCTTTTCTAGGTGCTGATCCACCATCTGGTCTGGATACGTAATCGATCCGGGTGACTGCAGTGACCCTCTGATCTGGATACAGACTGGATCTGGAGGCTACGGTGACCTCAGAATAAGAGAGAAAGACTAATATTAGCGTAGATGCCATTCTTTAACGATGTAGCAAGTACATTGGGTGGTATATGAAGTCTTCCCGGTTCCGGTTTACCTAATTAATGCAGCCTAAAAATCCTTTAACGGATTTGGATATTAAGAGCATATTAGTATGTTATGTGTAGGCCAGGTTAAAGAGATGGGTCTTTAATCTAGATTTAAACTGCAAGAGTGTTTCTGCCTCCCGAACAATGTTAGGTAGGTTATTCCAGAGTTTATGCGCCAAATAGGAAAAGGATCTGCCGCCCGCAGTGATTTTGATATTCAAGGTATTATCAAATTGCCTAAGTTTTGAGAACATAGCGGATGTAGATTATTATAATGTAAAAAGGAGCTCATTCAAATACTGAGGTGCTAAACCATTCAGGGCTTTATAAGTAATAAGCAACATTTTAAAATCTATACAATGTTTGATAGGGAGCCAGTGCAGTGTTGACAGGACCGGGCTAATATGGTCATACTTCCTGGTTCTAGTAAGAACTCTTACTGCTGCATTTTGGACTAGATGTTGTTTGTTTACTAAGCATGCAGAACAACCACCCAATAAACTATTACAATAATCTAACCTTGAGGTCATAAATGCATGGATTAACATTCCTGCATTTGACATTGAGAGCATAGGCCTTAACTTAGATATATTTTTGAGATGGAAAAATGCAGTTTTACAAATGCTAGAAATGTGGCTTTCTAAGGAAAGATTGCGATCAAATAGCACACCTTAGGTTCCTAACTGATGACGAAAATTTACAGAGCAGCCATCAAGTCTTAGACAGTGTTCCAGGTTATTACATGCAGAGTTAAGTCCTATAATTAACACCTCTGTTTATTCAGAATTTAGAAATAAGAAATTACTAGTCATCCAGTTTTTTTAAATCGACTATGCATTCTATTAGTTTTTCAAATTGGTGTTTTTCACTGGGCCGAGAAGAAATATAGAGCTGAGTATCATCAGCATAACAGTGAAAGCTTACACCATGTTTCCTGATGATATCTCCCAAGGGTAACATATAAAGCGTGAAGAATAGTGGCCCTAGTACTGTGCCTTGAGGTACTCCATACTGCACTTGTGATCGATATGATACCTCTTCATTCACTGCTACGAACTGATGGCGGTCATATAAGTACGATTTTTTTATTACGATTTTAAACCACTTCCATTAACACCAACAAAGTGTTCAAGTCTATGCAAAAGAATGTTGTGGTCAATTGTGTCAAACGCAGTACTAAGATCCAATAAAACTAAGAGAGATCATCTGATCGTGGTTGTATAAGAGCAGGTCATTTGTAACTCTAAGGAGAGCAGTCTCAGTACTATGATACGGTCTAAATCCTGACTGGAAATCCTCACATATACCATTTTTCTCTAAGAAGGAATATAATTGTGAGGATACCACCTTTTCTAGTATCTTGGACAGAAAAGGGAGATTCGAGATTGGTCTATAATTAACTAGTTCTTTGGGGTCAAGTTGTGATTTTTTGATGAGAGGCTTAATAACAGCCAGTTTGAAGGTTTTGGGGACATATCCTAATGACAATGAGGAATTAATAATAGTCAGAAGAGGATCTATGACTTGTGGAAGCACGTCTTTTAGGAGCTTAGATGGTATAGGGTCTAACATACATGTTGTTTAGATGATTTAGCAAGTTTATACAATTCTTCCTCTATGGTAGAGAATGAGTGGAACTGTTCCTCAGGGTGTCTATAGTGCACTGTCTGATGCGATACTGTAGCTGACGGCTGAATGGTTACAATTTTATCTCTAATAGTATCGATTTTAGAAGAAGTTCATAAAGTCATTACTGTTGTGATGTTGGGAAATGTCGACACTTGTTGAGGCTTTATTTTTCGTTAATTTAGCCACTGTATTGAATAAATACCTGGGGTTAAGTTTGTTTTCTTCTAAAAGAAGAAAAGTAATCAGATCTAGCAGTTTTTAATGCTTTTCCGTAGGATAGGTTACTTTCCCGCCAAGCAATACGAAATACATCTAGCTTTGTTTTCCTCCAGCTGCGCTCCATTTTTCGGGCTGCTATCTTCAGGGTGCGAGTATGCTCATTATACCATGGTGTCATACTGGTTTCCTTAATCTTCCTTAAGCGTAAAGGATTAACTGTATTTAAAATGCTAGAAAAGAGAGAGTCCATAGTTTCTGTTACATCATCAAGTTGTTCTGAGGTTTTGGATATGCTAAGGAATTCGGATACATCAGGAAGATAACTTAAAAAGCACTCTTTTGTGGTAGAGGTGATGGTTCTTCCATACTTGTAACAAGAAGCCGAATTTACAATTTTGGCTATATGAAGTTTGCACAAAACTAAATGATCTGAGATATCATCACTTGGCTGTATAGTTGCAACACTATCAACATCAATTCCATGTGACAGTATTAAATCTAGAGTATGATTTCGACAATGAGTAGGTCCTGAAACGTGTTGTCTAATCCCAATAGAGTTCCGAATGTCTATAAATGCTGATCCCAATGCATCTTTTTCATTATCAACATGGATATTAAAATCACCAACTATTAAAACTTTATCTGCAGCCAGAACTAACTCGGATGTAAAATCAGCAAACTCTGTACTGGCTACTGTATACAGGCCACCAGGGCACCATACAGATTTTATTAAAAACATAAGGGATTTATCATTAACATTTGTTTCTCTGGATAATGTTATATGAAGCACCATTACTTCAAACGAGTTATAATTGAATCCTGCCCTCTGAGAAATCCTGAAAACGTTGTTATAAATGGAAGCAACACCTCCCCCTTTGGCTCATGTTTATAACAGTAATCTTGGGTGGGTGGACTCATTTAAAATAATGTAATCATCAGGTTTTAGCCAGGTTTCTGTCAAACAGAGCACATCTAGATTATGATCAGTGATCATTTACAAAAAGTGTTTTCGTAGAAAGGGATCAGATATTCAATAAGCCAAGCTTTATCATTTGTTTATCCGTATTGCATC
Organism: Carassius carassius; assembly: GCF_963082965.1. Lineage (NCBI taxonomy): Eukaryota > Metazoa > Chordata > Actinopteri > Cypriniformes > Cyprinidae > Carassius > Carassius carassius. The sequence goes on from NW_026775196.1 coordinate 1,359,346, forward strand.
TGTTTTTTTATTTGTTGAACCTCAATTAAATTGTTAATCTTAACTTGGTTTGGACGTTTTTTGTATTTTCTAGTTCGGGGAACAGACACAGTCTTTATAGTGTGATATCTAGATGAAAGAGTCTCTATGTGCTGAGAATTAGCTGGCCTCTGTGATGTGAGGCAGCTAGCAGACGGTCGGTTAAGCCAGTCTGTCTGCTTCCTGACCTGGGCCCCAGTTAGTCAAGTATAAACACTAAGACTATTTGCCATATTTCTAGAGAGAAGAGTGGCGCCACCCCAGGAGGGATGAAGACCATCTCTTTTCAACAGGTCAGGTCTGCCCCAAAAGCTCGTTCAATTGTCTATGAAACCTATGTTATTCTGTGGGCACCACGTAGACATCCAGCCATTGACTCATGACAATCTGCTATACATCTTGTCACCACGGTAAGCAGGGAAGGGACCAGAGCATATTACAGTGTCTGACATCGTGTTTGCAAGTTCACACACCTCTTTAATGTTATTTTTAGTGATCTCCGACTGGCGAAGTCGAACATCATTAGCGTCGGTATGAATAACAAACTTACTGTATTTATGTTTAGCATTAGCCAGCACTTTTAAATTAGCCAAGATGTCAGGCGCTCTGGCTCCCGGTAAACATTTAACTATGATGGCGGTTGGTGTCTTTATAGTCACATTCCATACAATAGAATCACCAATAACTAGAACACTTTAAACAGGTTCTCCTCACTCAGTGATGCACCCACTGAGAAACCTGATGAATGTTTTGATCGGAACAGAAGAGCAGTGTTTTGACCCACGACTACGCTGCCTCACCATCACCCAGTTGCCTTGCTGCAGGGGCTCTGTTGCCGGAACCAAACAATGTACAGGAATCCCCGAGCTAGACGCATCCACAGCCGTATCTAGACCCCTAACATTCTTACGGTCCTCAATTAAAGTTTGGATGGATGTCTCTAAATCTGAAATCTTCTCTGTCAGCCTAACTATTTCCCTGCATTTATCACATGCGAATCCCTCATCTGCGACAGAGATAGATAAACTGTACATGTGGCAAGAGGTGCCAATAACAATAGCACGAGAAGCCATTACTCACCGTGCTTGATAAAATATTCTTACCACAGTTGTTTGATGAAGTTTTTCTGTACTTGAGGGTTTCGGAAACTCACACCGTGTGCCCTCAATACATCAAGGCTCCTCTTCAGACACTCTTTCTCCATACAGTTGCTCCCTCTGACTTCATTACTCTGATTATAAAAAAAGGGCAGATTTGGTTGACACTTCCTGCTAGCTCAGGACAAGACATTAAAAAAAAGACGGCGGCTATTTACACAAAGTGAAACTAGAATATTATCATAGCGAAAGATTCTAAAGGATTTTCTGCAATTATCTACAGTATTGTAGTACATTATAAAACATTAACATTTATTGTAAATTATGATTTTAATTCAAATTATTAAATGGATGCCACCTTATTGGGACAATAAAGTCCATTGTTTTCACTGATTGTAACAGTATTTTTATACTCACCTGAAGAAGCTGCAGATCAATAATAGTGCTGGTCCTTAGGTCCATCACAGAGTAACTGCCAAGCTTGGCAGAATGACCTTTACAGATAGGGGTGTTGTGTTTAATTTGTCTTACATCCAATATGTGACCCTGGAGCACAAACCAGTCATAAGTAGCACATGTATATCTGTAGCAATAGCCAACAATACATTGAATGTCAAAAATCATTTGCATATAAAGTAAAAATCATGTTCCATCAAGACGTTTTGTAAATTTCCTACCGTAAATGTATCAAAGCTTAATTTGATTATAAATATGCATTACTAATAACTTCATTTGGACATACTCATCTAAAGATGATTTTCTCAAAATATTTAGATTTTTTTGCACCCTCAGATTCCAGATTTACAAATCGTTGAATCTCTGCCAAATATTGTCCTCCTAACAAACCAAATATCAATAGAAAGCGTATTTATTCAGATTTCAGATGATTTCAAATGGACCCTTATGACTGTTTTTGTGATCCAGGGTCACATACTGCATGTCCTTTTATGATGTCCTGCTTTGAGAATAATCTCTAAACTGAGACAGTCTGTCAGTATACCTGGCAAGTTAACCCTCAAGTCACCTCCTAGGACAATGTTCTGCATCGAAACATCTATAGGGGTGGTTGGATTTATTCGCACACTTTAGAATATTAATTTCAAGCTTCTTTCTTTTCAGATCTTACAGATTTTTCATAATAGGCTGTATATTAACTTATTGACTGTTAGATTGGTAGTCGAATCAGACTCCTTGAATCAAAGCATCGATTTGTCGACTATTCGGGGTCACCCCAAGGTGAGATACAACTATTTGAAAATCTGGAATCTGAGGGTGCAATAAAAAAAAAACCCATCTAAATAGAGAATTTTTTTTTAGATTTTTAGAAAATATTTAGAGAAAATTTAGATTTTTCACAAATCTCACAGTTCAGATCACAATATGGTTTTTGTACACGGATCGGATCATTTTTCGGATCAGCAAGAAAATAGTAACTTAATTTAACTTGCTTTCCATTATTATTTCTTTGACACCACAGCAAATACTAGATTAGTTAAGAAAGTTTAAACCTGATTAAAGAGACAAGAGAACAGCCAGTTAAAAGAAAAGATACACAAATCACAAGCATGGATAAATACAACAGAATGCATTACAAATCAAATAAGGTTGGTAGTATTCAAATACAGGAATGTAATTAGAAAAAAATAAATTAAAAAAATATATTTAATTTATACAGCAGACACCATGCAGTTTTTTTTTATCACAGCTGTTTTGCCCTAAAAGCATGTACTCTTTTTGTGAAGAAAAAGTAAATACTTTTGAGTGTTACAGAATAGTAGAGACCTGGGGTCTCATTTATAAAACTGTGCGTAGGATCCTTACCAAAAATCTACATACGCACAAAAGCCAAAAATAGTGTATGCAAAAAAATATTCAGATTTATGAAACAATGCGTACGCACACCTGCACGCAATTTTCACTTTATAAAAAAAAAAAAAAAAAAAAAAAAAAACACAGCCTACCTGATAATTTGCGTACGCAAAAAAAAAAAAAAAAAAACCCACACACCATTTACCACCCTTTATCCGCCCACATTCAACCATATATAGACCGTGCAAATTACCTCATTGGCCATGCATATTAAAAGGAGCAAGGAAATTTGTGTTTTTTAAAAACGAAATCATGGCAGCAATGGAGAGCAAGGGCAAGAAGCGAAATTTCTCTGAGGCAGAAATAGAGGTTCTTGTGAGTGAGGTGGATGAAAGGAAGGCTATTTTGTTTGGTAACTGCGGTAAACGCAGTTGCTTCGGCAAACAGGACGGTTCCAGATGTAAAAAAGAAGGTCCGATCTTAAGGTGGGAGCAAAGAAACAGCTTGCCTCACCGACAGAGTGTGTGCGTGACTGGTGGGGGCAAAGGCGCCCCCGATTTGTCCCCAATGGAGACCCGAATGGCCTCGATTCTCGGCCAGTGTATGTGGCTTTGTGTCTGAGAGGGAGGGAGACACCGATGTGCTGGATACAGGGAGCCAGGTAAATAACTTTATTGCTTGTGTGCTCAATTAAACAAAATAAATTACACAATTGGTTTAGTCCTTATTCTTGCAGAGTCTGCGGGAGCCCAGTGTGACGAAACTCCCAGCGCAGAGTCTGCAGGGGCTATGGAGTTTCCCGAGGTCCCCAGCACAAGTGCGTCCCGACCGTATGGCACGGCTGAAAGTGGCCGGGTGCTGACTGAGGCTGTTCTGCAGACACAGAGAGACACCATTAATGCAATTACTGTAATCGCAGATGAGCTTAAGCAAATAAGGGTTGTGCTGGGTGACATTGCATCTACATTAAAAGATCTTGTTAAAAAAAAAAAATGAACCTTTGCACTGTTGTTCTTCACAAATGGCGCATTACTTCCTGACGGAGCCTTGCTCCCTGATGATGTCCTTGTTGGGGAGGGGGGTGTGGGTCAGGCTCTTCATGCTGGTGTTGTGATAGGTCGGGAGGAACAGGGATACCATTCATCAGTGCAATGTTGTGTAAAATAGCGCACACCATGATGATCTGGCATACTTTTTTTGGTTGATATAAAAGTCTACCACCTGAAGCATCAAGGCCACGCCATCTACACTTGAGGCCAATGGCTCTCTCAACTACTGAGTGCGCACGAGCGTGGGTATCATTAAAGCCCACTTCTTCTGCGCTCTGAGGGTTTGAGAATGGGGTGAGTAGCCAGCGCCTGAGCGGGTTACCGCTGTCACCTGTAAAGTATAACAGATTATTCGTACAATAGGCTTTAACTGTTATGTAAAAACAATTATATGCATTTACTTACCCAGAAGCCAGCCATCGCGAACGGCACCTGCCCTAAGTCGATTCCCTACACTGCTGTGCGCTAGAATAAAAGAGTCATGTGTAGAACCAGGCCATCGTGCCACAACATTCCTTAGAGTCAAGTTGGCGTCACATATAATTTGCACATTTATTGAATGCACATGTTTGCGATTCACATAAATGAATTCATCTACATATGGAGCCCTTATAGCAATATGAGTGCAGTCGATTGCGCAGATTACATTTGGGAAACCGGACATTGCAAATTCCCTTTTGATATTAGCCTGTTCTCCAACAGTGTAAGGAAACTTTATGTATCGATTGGTCATTTGAATAATGCCTTTCAAACCTGCAGGCATTAATGAGCTTAGGGATGGCTGTGAAATCCCAGACCTATGACAAATTAATAGGAATGTTAAAAATCAAGGTTTTGCATAAAAAAAAAAAAAAAATACACTTAGTTACCTGTTGCCTATATCCCGCTGATATGTCCCGGTTGCCAAAAATCCTAAAGCTGAAAGTACTTGGTTTGGTACCGGGATGGCGTGGTTCCGTGTTGTTGGTCTTTGTAATGCTGGGCCAAGTTCAGCACACAGATCCAAGAGCATGGCTCTAGGAAATCTGGAGCAGCTTATTAGCCACTCATCATCATGGGCTAGGAAATCCTCACGGCCCCTGAATACTCTTTCCCTCCAAAGTCTGCCATTGGCATAGTCTTCCAGCAGTGCCAAGCGCATCCATCATACAATATGCACTTAAGTGTTGTGCAGTAGGCTATTTATGTTTTCAGCGATCAGATTTAATCATATACACCTTATCACATTAATCACATAATGAGTGATAGGCCTACATCCATTTAAGAATGGAAGTGAAAGAAATTAAACTCACGTACTTTCAGCATATAGTTCCGTTTATGTCTTTAAACTAAACATGCATGTATGTATCTTTAGGACCCATAATGGTGATTTAATGTTATTTGTATTTTATGTTGTAACCGGGACCTGAGCAACTTGTAAATATTGTAAATATTGAAATATGTCAAAGTAAATTTTGGCATTTTGCAAACGGTTAATTCCCTTTATCCGCAGTCAGTTCCTCAACTCACCATCAGTGTCGCCAAACTGCTTGGTCTTCAAAATGTGCGTATGCATGGGTCAGAGTTTGCGTGTAGGTGCACACATTTTCACGTCAAGTTTTTCTTTATAAATCCCACCTTTTGCGCAGGAACTGGCGTACGCATGTTTTCAGCCCCGTTTTGTGCGTACGCAAGCTTTATAAATGAGGCCCCAGGACAACTAGATGAGCTTCAGATACAAATCCCAATAGGGCTGGACGATTATGGCCTATAATCAAAAACTTGATTAATTGAACATTTTACCTCGATTACAATTAATGAATGATTATTTTGTTTCGGTTTTGTTTTTTTTTTGCCCTCATAGTTCATTGACAAGGTTTGTACTGTAAATATGACTGACTATTAAAGGTGGGATATTTTTTCCTATTGAAAGAGCAATCTGACATCATAGCTCACTATCAGCAGTTATTTTATCTATGTTTGTAACATTACTTACAGATTATTGCTCTGTGTAAGAGATAAATAAAGATCAGGTAAATATTAATTAACACCGTACCAGTGACTGCGTGTGTGAATTAGTCATACTGTCTCTATTAGGGGTGGGTGATATCTTTAGATTTAAAATATATGGATTAATATATATTAAAATAGATATGGATTTTGACATCGTATATCGATATATTGTATACATTTAATTCGGATTCCACCACTTTGCTTGTTTGCCTTCTCCGTGTCCTCATTGGCATCGTCCGCAACCAGACCGGAGGCTACAGAAATAGTATAAAAAAAAAAAAATAAAAAAAAAAAAATAAAAAAAAAAAAACACAGGACAACTGGCTCCATTATATGGAGATACCTTCGTTTTAAGGCGTCGGGCGAACAGCAGGCAGATGTCTACTGTAGGGCCCTATGATTTCCGCAATGAAGAAAACGCGGACGGAATCCAGTCATAAAAACGGAATTTACAGTTTAACGTGTAACGTCACGGAATTTGTCAAATTTTGAATTAATCAAAAGTAGGTCATTGCACTCATATCAAATCACGATATGGACTAATATCTGTAAATATTAAGCTGGAAAGTCTATTTAAATATGAATCCTGCATGTTCTGCGTATCTGCGTTAATGAATGGCGCAGAAGCGCGGCTTTGTTTATTTACACACACGGAAGCGTGATTTCAGCTTCTGTCGTCTCTCTAAAAGGAGATCTCTCTAAACACATGAAGAACATCTCCAGAACTGCACTGAGAGTCACTTCATGAGCACCGTTTGATTTGAGTAAAACTAGCATCATATATCACATCATAGACTGTAGTATCACATACACAGGACTGTAAAGGTATGGTAACCCGTCAAAATAAAAGTCTGGTTTAGTTTAAAGACAAGTATTTGCTAGAAATCTATTACTATCGTTCAGCAGAATGTACATAGCCTACTACTACTATTAAAATGAAAAAAACATTTCTTCCAGGTTATATTTTTAATAGTAAACCCACTTTGTTTACCAAAAAATAAAGTTTGCTTTATTCAATAATTAAAAGAAATTAAATTGTTTTTATGCCTTCATTTGAACCAGAAAAATTTAAATACAAAGAATTTCAGAGGGGAAAAAACATTTCATAAGGCTATTTTAAGAAAAGCAATTAACAAATTAAGTTGTTTTTATGCATTTAAATAATTACTCGTGCTAAAACACAGAATTAGGTAACAAAACATATGAAGAAAAATATAAAACATTTCATAGGTCCCTAAACATGTAATATTTGCCATTTGTTTTTGCAGTAGTTTTTTTTTTTGGGGGGGGGGGGGGGGGGGTCCGTAAAGATAGACCTATCGTATATAGCAAAATATATTGAGATATATTTTTTGCTCCATATCGCCCAGCCCTAGTCTCTATATTATTGTGAAGGGGTGGGTTGTAAATAGCTTAGTTCCTTCAAAAGTAGAAAAATATGCTATAATACATTTAGAGATTCTAAGCTACTTTAGTGATTAATCACAGGACAGTGCTGACAACTAGTTTTTGCGTTCCTCTACCCACGATCTTCACAGCTACTGTTTATATGAGTGTTCGTGCCACAATGGAGCTGCGCGAACACTGTACCTCGATATAATACACATCCAATCATCTAATGGCTTGAAATACCAAACCATAGAACAAATACAACTGACAAAGTTTAGTGAAGACACAAGGCTCACCGCTCGCGCGCCATCACTGTGTTGAACTCCATGTTTTGCTTTTATGCCACTGACTGGAAGGGGCAGAGTCATGTGGCTATACACGCAGTAGTATGCTTTTAAGGGGGAAGTATTAACAGGATAAAAAAATAAAAATAAAAAGACCACAGGAAACAGATGATTCTTCTGCACAATCTGACTTTGCTTCAGCCTGGAATTTAACTACCGTTTCCTACCTAGTTTTACTACTCAAACCTGTACAATCAGTCCATAAAACAATATAATGACAGTCAGATGTGCAATAACTCTGGGTAACTGTCTGTTTACATGTTTGTTTACTGCTCAAGCCGATCTACAGCAGATGTATGGAACACATCAGATCAGCGTATGCTTCGGTAGTTTAAATACAAGAAGTCCCCGTTGTCCGTGTATGCATCTGGATTGCTCACGCAGAGAGTTTAACACCGGTTTAACAAATAGAGTTTCGCCTTTCCTCTCTGAAATGGTTTAAAAATCACTTGCTTGTGTAAATACGAAGACAATTATAAACTTTTTTCATTATTCTGTGGATCACATGCATACCAAACCGTGGGGCTTGGTCCAGACGGATCATGGAACAACTACGATAAGTTTACGTAGAAAATCGCCTTTAAAGTTTTACAAATTAAGTCCTTAGTAAAGTATGTTACTAAGCAAAATTTTTGTTGATATTTATGGTAGGAAATTTACAAAATGTATTCATCGTCCAGCTTCAGACGAGATCTCATTTGCCTTTTTTTTATGTTGATGACAGCAGTGGTTTTGAGAAGCAAACACCAATATCTGGGTATGACATAGCTGTTTTTGTGCCTATTAGGGATCGAACAATACAGTCAGTCCAAGATTCAATTACATACCTCTGTTTTTGGTTCAGTTCTGATGGTTTGGCACATCAGTTTTTTTTTTTTTGTTTTTTTTTGCTGTAAGCTTATATACACTGTTAAACGTGTGGATTATCATAAGTACCAAAAAGTTTTCGTGCCTCTAAGTGTTCCGAAGCGGTTCCATAGTTCAATTGGAGGTACAGATTAATATTTAACCCTCTGGGCTTCTTCGCCCGAAAACGGGCGAAAACTTGAACGTTTTGAAATGTTTAATTTTTTTGCTTCATCGGATGGGGATGAAACTTGGTGACTTTTGTTGTATTACCTATATGAACACACAAAAAAATCAAGGAGATGATTCTGATATGTTAAAGGGTCGTAAAAAAAAAAGTCACACTTAGCTTCCTCCCGCCCGAAAACGGGCGACATAGGAAATGAATGGGAAATACGAAAAAATAGGAAAACTCAGAGAAACTTTTGGTGGTACAAGCTACAGATCAGCAACTGTGCTGAAAAAAAGTGTACAGCAATGAAGGGGTGACACTCTAGAACATCAAGAGTGCAAATAAGATCCCCCCCCACACACACACACACACTCACACACACAAACACACACACACACAGATAAACTGGCGACTGCAACAGCAAATTTGTAGAATATTCCACATAAAATCAATAAATGTAAAAAAAAAAACTTGCTCAAATGCACACACACAGAGAGAGAGAGAGAGAGAGAGAGAGAAAGAGAGAGACTGGTAAGACTGCAACAGCAAATTTTGAGAATATGCAAAAATAAATAAATAAAAAATACAAAAAGAGACTCTCGCTCAAATGCAACACACACACACACACACACATTCACTCACACATTGTGTTCCCTTTCTAACCAAATGCTATAGTTTGATTGTAATCATAATGCAAAACCTGATACTTATCTAAACATTTTTGTTAAGAAAATAAAGTAATCATCTTTTAGAATATCTAAATGTATATCTAAATAAAAAAAAATGAATAAGATAGAGAAATCATGTCTAAAACAACAAAAGGAATCAAAAAGCCTTTCTATATAGGATATATAGGAAGCTATAGACAGCCTACAGGCTGGTACAGGACATTACACAAAAGTGGCTATTTTTTAAATCCACTAGATGAAGTTCTCCTGGAACATTTTTTTTTTAGGCTGGCACTATTTTGATGTGAAATGCTGCATTTATTGATTTTTTTTTTTAAAATAAATATAAAATAAAAAATTATATATTAATTCTAATGGAAAAAATAGCTCATAAAAATTATATAATTAATGCAAAGTATCATAAAATCTAAAAATTCTAAATAATAATCAGAAAACATTATAGAACAAAAATATATCTGATTGGTTATCCTGGGAAAAAGTAAAGTACAATTTTAAGGCTTCGCCCGTTTTCGGGCAGGAGGAAGCTAAGTGTGACCCATTTACGAAGAAGCCCAGAGGGTTAAGACATTAAATTCAGTTCACATAAAGTGAATGTGACGTGACATTCAGCCAAGTATGGTGACCCATACTCAGAATTCGTGCTCTGCATTTAACCCATCCGAAGTGCACACACACAGAGCAGTGAACAAACACACACTGTGAACACACACCCAGAGCAGTGGGCCGCCATTTATGCTGCGGCGCCCGGGGAGCAGTTGGGGGTTCGATGCCTTGCTCAAGGGCACCTAAGTCGTGGTATTGAAGGTGGAGAGAGAACTGTACATGCACTCCCCCCACCCACAATTCCTGCCAGCCCGAGACTCGAACTCACAACCCTTCGATTGGGAGTCAGACTCTCTAACCATTAGGCCACGACTTCCCCAAACTCTATATATTTTATGTTTTTTTTTCCCATTAAAATCAAGTTGTCTACATGTAGTAGATTGTGTTTAACAAAGTGAAGACCAGGTCAACACAGAAAAGTATATAAATTCTACATTGACTTAACAATACAATCCAATACCAGCACCGTTTTTATCGGCAGATACTCAATTTTGTGTATCGGATTGGTTCTTAAAAAAAAAAGGTATCGTTGCATCAAAAAAAGCAAAAACCTACCTGTATCTATCTAGTAATCCCGAAAACACCAATTGCCTTTTTCAGGTGTGTTTAATTAGGGTTGGAGCTAAACTCTGCAGGATAGTGGCCCTCCAGGACCGGAGTTGCCTATCCCTGCCATAGAGTTTTTATTGACAGCTGGGTGGCAACGGTGCAGAGTTGTGTTGTGTCAGTCTGACAGGCCACATGATGCACCTTGGCCCATTCTTCAGACGAGTTTGACTAAACAAGAGTAAATAAGTGAACTGGTAAAATAAAATCACCCCGTCATTATATATTTAAAGACATCAATGGGAGTGCTAATCATCTTGAATCACAGGCTGTAAAATATTTGGAACATATTTCATTAAAGTCACTATTCTTATTCAGCAGTTATAACAGCTCAGAAAATATTTAATATAGATTTGTAAAGAATTAGTCATTACCAAACACCTTTATAAGCCCTCTAGAAAGGCAACCTTAATGTAGTGTCATAATGTTATCTTTACAGAAAAGAGACAGTTTGTAACAATCACCTTAATGTATTGTTTGTTATAAAAGTGGGGTTATGCATTATATTGAGAATGTTATAAATGGAAAATGACAACAATGTTCTGAGACTGTTAAAGGATAGCTTCACTTCCTGAATAAATATATCGTAGAGCTAATGCTAGCTGAGCATTTGTGGTTAAAGTTTATAAAGATTTTTCCAGAATATAACCAAGTGTTTCACTAGATAAGACTCTTATTCCTCAGTTAGGATTGTGTAGAGCTCCTTGAAGCTGCATTGAAACTGCATTTTTGACTTTCAAATCGTTGGCCACCTTTGAAATCCACTGTATGGAGAAAAATCCTGGAATGTTTTCCTCAAAACTTAATTTCTTTTTGACTGAAGACAGACAAACATATTGGATGCCATGAGGGTTATACACGATCAGGAAATATTTATTCTGGTAGTGAACTAATCTTTTATCCTTTTGCCGTATTAGTGAAACTTGTTAACTAGCACATTAGGAAAAGCGATTCGCACATTTAAAAAAAAAAAAAAAACTCACTTCTGCTGAAGGTGAAGCTGGATCACGTACAGTTGGTTTCCATCCCTCAGGATCAAAATCCTGGTTTGTACTGATCCTCGTTTATGAAGCGGTCTTGTGTAAAATGAGTCGAGCACACAAACACATTTAGGTAGATCAGGGGGTGCCTCCCCTTCAAAAATAAAAAGGTAATCCACTGCGTCTTCAGCGGGTCAGATGTCGGGACTAAGTGACGGCTGCCATGTTCATCCTTACAGCCAACAACAGAGCATCTCAACCACTTGGGAGCCATTCTCCAGACTGTTTGCAGCTCACTCAGGACGAGTCTGTGATAAAAAAAAACACCAGTGTCAACAGCCATTGGAGGATCTTAGGCAACATGACATCACAGAGCCAAGAATCTGAGAACACCGATTTTTGTGACCCTGTAGCACAGGTATATTTATAGCAATAGCCAACAATACATTGTATGGGGCAAAATTATCCATTTTTCTTTCATGCCCCAAAAAAATAATTAGCATAACTGAAGATAATGTTCCATGGATATATTTTTGCAAATTTCAAATCCTAGCATCAATATCAAAACTTTATTTTTGATTAGTAATACACATTGCTAAGAACTTCCTTTGGACAAATTTAAAAGATCTTCTTAATATTTAGATGTTTTGCACCCTCAGATTCCAGCCAAATAATGTTCTATCCTAACAGGCCATACGTCAATGGAAAGCATATTTCATTATAATTTCATAATTAAAAAACAAAAGGTATGGCTGGTTTTGTGGTCCGGGGGTCACAGGGCACTTGGTGGATCTTTATCATTATAGGATGGTTGTGTACACACTGCCAACACATTGTTCAAGCACCATAAATGCAAGTTAGAATCTGCACCCCTTTAACATTTGACCAAAATCTAGAAAAGATGAAGCTGTATTGCCATGACTAAGTGCAAGAAAAGGCTGCTAGATCAAGACTCTTCTTGTGTTTCTATCTTTTTGGGTATAGAAAACTCTGTACTTTATTGTAAAGCCTATGACCAGCATAAAAAAAAAAAAAAAATATGAATCATCCTTGTAATCGTCATTTATTAGCAAGTGAAATGCTCTAAAGCAGGTACACACAAATAGGCTTAGCTGGTAGCAAGTTGCAAAGTGCAAACAGGAATTTCAAACAGTGAAGAAAAAGACCAGGTCCTTAAACAGCCAGAAAAAAAAAAACCCCATTACATTCAACTCGCACATTTAGATATTTAACTACAGCAAAATATAAAACACTTCAATTAAACTCCTAGCAGCAGCTCCTACATCAGTTCTCCAACTCTGATAAACCCTCGTTGCCGTCTGCAAAATATATGTTATACACAATTACACAAACCATGACACTTAGTATTAGCCTACATCAAACATTCTCATACCCAACTACAGCTACGACAACGGTTTTCCAAACCTGGCACGAACCTGCACAAGATTTTAACACGCATGATTACAAAATATCACACATTTAAAAAGTGTTACAGCCTACATAACCAATAAAACTTGTCTTTAGCTCAAAGAGAGAAATCACAGTCACCATTACAAGAAAGCTAATGCTACTTCATTCACAGAGGAAGCGAGGCTGGAAACTACCTTACTGTACTCACCCGGGTGATGGAAAACAAGGACTGCATGAAACAGATAGAAACAGACCGGTTAAAATAGACAGGTGAAAACTATGAAAGTGGATACAGCTGAGTGCAATTAACAGGTGTGCAATTTAACCGTGATGAAGGAACAAGGCTTTGTGGGAAATGTAGTACCTGCAGTGGGGTGACTCTATGGGGAAGTGAGACCACTAGTGGACACCCAGGGAAACACAGACCAGACACTGTGACACTGGTAATACCAGTTTATACTTCAGAGATTTAACTTAACTTCAGTGCTTTATGTTGGGGTAAGGTAAAACACTGGCTCAATTTACCACACAGCATTTGGCTCATTGTGCCCCAGAGCTGCCATTTAAAAAGAAAAAAACGCTTACCAATACAGGCTAATATTTAGTTAAATTAATTGCATGGCTCCTAAATCAACTATATGCATCCTAAATATTTTTTAAGAACTTGATAAATGTCTTTGATGAAACAGCTATTACATCTGTTATATTAAAATGTTAACTTGACAAGCCAAAAACAGTGTATATATTTGTAATAACAGCAGCGTTCTACTCATTTGTCTTCATCATTTCAATCTTAAAGCAGCAGTCAGATGTTTAATGTTTAGCTCTAGCTTATATCTTAATTTGTACTCTTTCACCCTTAATGCATCTGAATTCAAGTGAACAACAAAGCCTGCCTTCCTTTATTCAAATGGTCATCTCCATAATTTTGACACTGACAAGTGCTTTTAGACTAGAGAGAAGTAAATATTGTCAATGCAAGATCTTTCTAGCCATGTGTTCAGCCCAGGGGCGCTGCACAAGATCCCGGGCCAGTCCTAATCCTGGGCTCGGCTGAGCTCTGAGCTGAATGCCGCTGTCCTTGAGCGCCTGTTAGTAGTGACGGTAGCAGCTGGCTGATCTGATCCATATTTAATCACATTTGGGGATTCCTCATTCCATTCATTAATGCTTCAAATCTGTTCTCAATCAAGTCATTCGCTTTTTTTATAAAGTAGTGTTTGTAATGATTGAGTTTACAAAAAGAAGACAAAGGAAAAAGAAAGACGTGTGGTTCTATATTTGTCTTTTTGATGGTGAGCAAAAGTGGTTTTGGAGCTAGCTCATGGCTATGTATTTCTTTCCCATTATATTTCTGTTGCCTGGAGACTGTTTGTGAGGGTAAAGTCAGAGAATACAAAACAATGCACTCCAAAATAATCCTAAAACAGGAGAAATGTTGAAGATGAAGTGTTCCAGCATTGGAAGACTGTATTTTCCAATTAAAAGCTCTCAATTCATCTCAAAATGAAACATTACTTCTAAAACGTTGTCACATATTATATATATTACACTGCTTTAGATCCTGCCACAGTTTTATTGTAAATAAACAGTGGTTAAATTAAGGCTGGTTATTTGGTTATAGGTGGGATTCATGTAAATTAAGGTTTTTTCTCTGTATACAGGGTGATGGAGTGAAGATGGAGAGAGCATTAAATGGTTTAATGCAAATGTTGGCCTGAAAACAAATAGATGACTGTGATAGTCAAAGACACATGTTCTCACTTCACTGCAATTCCAGCAAACTGAAAAGATCATATAAAGCAAAGATTTTAAGTTTGCCTTTCACAGTAATTTGATTTTTTTTGTTTACTTTGTCTCATTTGATTGATAAAATAAACATTTTTTCTAGAATTCCTTTGTGTATGTGTTATTTATTCTGAAATATTTTTTTTTTTTCAATTATTGAACAAAAGTGTGAAGGAAATGGCCATCTGTGGAGATGGAATTACAAGAATGTTACAGAATTACGTATAAAGATCAGTTTGTTATTAAAATGTTTTTAATACAAATTGACAGTTATTCACTTAATTACTTAATTTGTGTCAACCCTGCAAAAGCTATGTTAATTTAATTAATTTATCTAATAAAGGAGCTAAGAGCTAAGAAACGTTCTCTAATTTTGTTTATATTTTGATTCTATTATAAAAAATATCCCAGTTCTCCCAATTTCTAAACATATATAAGCAGTAAATAAGACACTGTGTTTTGTAGTTCAGTTGGTGTCTCGATATAATGAATCGAACAAAAAATAATAATACATTTTTGATAGGTTGACAAAGAACCAATCCAAGATGTAGATACTAACACATTTAAGCCTAATTAAAACTAATTTTAAGTATTATTTTCTCTTTTCTCATTCAACAGTTCATTCTGACTTATCATTTTTGGATTTCTTTAGCTCACTGGAAAAATCACAAGAAGAATTTGGGGCAGTTAAAACAGTTTTTTTTTTTTTTTTTGGGACCATTTTTATGTTAATAGAGCTGTTAGTAGAGCTTTCAGCCTTCTGCTGATGATCTTGATTTGTTTTTACACATCAGTGTTAATAGAGCTGTTGAAAAACGTAATTATTCCAAGCCGATAGTGCTCTTTTCACCTCATTCATATGGTAATAACTTAATCTCTCATGTAAATTGATACACAGAATCAAGAGTGTTTGAATAGGCTGTGGCAAAATACTTTTGATTTGATTTTCATAAAAAAAAAAAATAGTCACCCCTCAATTGTAGGTGTTTTCAGGGGCTTTGCTATAGTCTTAATGAATCAAGCCGTTAGTAAATGACAAGAGTACAAGTCTTTTAAAAAAATAAAAAAAAATAATAGAATTAGAAAAGAGAGTGTTAGAGTTAGAGGGTTAAATAAAGATGGAAGTGATGTGTTTTTATCTGATTCTTGAAGGACTCAGCTGCTCGGATTGAGTCGGGCAGGTCATTCCACAAGGAGGGAACCGTTAATTTAAAGTCTGTGAAAGTGATTTTGGGCTTCTTTTCATGCTTCGGTTTTCATGATGACGTGCTTCTGTGTAAACATGAAGACAGTTCATCAGATTATCATCAGAGTGATCTTAGTTTAACAATTACCTTTAAGAGCAGTGTTTTATCAATCTTATATAGTTTAAATGTGTCATTTATATTTTCAATGGTGTTTGCTCTGTTGTCAGATATAGCATCCTTGGCTAACAGTAACAATGATAAATACCATTAAATTAATAAAAATTATGCACACACAATGATTCCTGAGTATAATAATTTGGTTAATGTGTAATAATGTGTAATATTAGACACAGATACAATTGTTTTATGAAGTTCTTTATGCTTATTCTCACCGTATATAATAGCTAGACTTAAATTCCTG
This sequence comes from Carassius carassius, assembly GCF_963082965.1. Lineage (NCBI taxonomy): Eukaryota > Metazoa > Chordata > Actinopteri > Cypriniformes > Cyprinidae > Carassius > Carassius carassius. Next base: position 1,375,746 of record NW_026775196.1, read on the forward strand.
TGGCAGAAATCCACACGTGAGCTTATTTCTATGGTTATGTCAGTAATATGGATTTATTTCAGTGTCTGTTTTGTAAATTTTTGTGTACTTACAGTAATAACCTAAATCAGAGAACTCCTTAAAAGTGCAATGTAAGATGACATGACTAAAATTACTACCATATTTTATCTTTCAGTGCTTGCATCAATAAACTGTTATTTGTATCTTTAATAGCAGGTGGATATTTACCTCCAACAATATAAGCCTGAAACAGATGGCTCCAGTATGAATGTTTTACTGAAAATGGACCAGTTCACACCTGACAGTGATTCACACCTTCAGTAAAGCTCCTCCTACAGCAATCCACCAATAAATATGAGAGACAAACAAGCAGAAAATCACTCCAGGTGTAACAACTGAGGGTAAGAAGCTTGAAAACATCAGAGATCCAGAACAGAATAGAAGTTCCATGCAGGAAGGAAAACGAAGATACTGAGGAACAGAGAGTGTCTGTTTTTTTAATATTTATTATTGACAGTTGAGGAACAATACAGCTTTATATTATATATACATTAGTGGCTGTAGGGAGTCTAAGGGTATTTTTGGGGCCTGGGGAAGTTTTGTCATGCCCTGAAATTTGTGTTTTTTTCAGTTTCTTATAAATATCTAAATGGGTAAAGTCTAATCTCACTGTAATCAGCACAAACTGGGCTATAATAATATGTGAAATGCATGTATGTACATGATTGTGTTTTTGAGAAAAAAAAAATGTTATGAGTGGTTAGTGAAAAACTAAAACTGTTAAATCACTTGAATAAGGCAAAAAAACACATAAAGAACAATGGTTCCCGGGATTTTTGAGAACTGGAGCTTATAGCCTAGAATTTTTTTATTCTAGAATTTTTATTTCTTTCTAAATTATGTGAAAATCATCTTGTTTACTCAGAAAACAATATATTAATTTAAATTTTCTAAAACACTTTTTGTTGGTAAAAGTCATATGCGAGTAGGGGTCAACTATCATGAATATCATTGTGATTTACACCTGAGACAAAGGCCTCCATAATGAGCCTCTCAGTCAGCTGTGTGTCACTGAGAGGGAAGAGTTACAAGAAAGAATGTGAGGACAAAATAAATGTATATAATTTTATGTTTGTAGTTTATTTGGAATATATTTAATTATCCCACAACATAATTTAATATCCACTTGGGGGAGCAGTTAAACAGTTTATTAGGAACAATTAAAGTTGAGTTTCAAACTAAATTTTTTGCATCATTACTCCAGTCACACAATCCTTCAGAAATCCTTTTAACAATCTTATTTTCTACAAAAAACATTTATTGTTATTATTATCATTATCATTATTATTATTATTATTTTTATTATTAACATTGAAAAGAGCTGAGAATATTTTTAAGTTTTTTTATGGGGGATAAATTGAAAGAACAGCATTGTTTGTTACTTTTTTTTTTACAGTTTTCTTTATTTGTTACATTTATGTTATTTACATCAAGCTTTTAAATGGTATAGTATTGTATATTGTTATTGAAACTTCATAATATTTCACTTGATTATACATTTAGTCAGGAATTATAGTTTGGAAAAAGTTTTTGGAAAAAGTTTAACTAGTAAAATGTTTACACGTTATGTGAAAACTAGTACAAGTATATAAATAAATAAAAAGAGTCTTACTCATGTTTATGATCTCTGCTGAATAAAGTGCTTCATTCTTTTTTTCTGAGGAAATCCATTTCTCAAATCCTCAACCACATCACATCTTTTTGGGGTGAATTATGTCTTATTCCTCTCATCGCGAAACAAACAGTAAAATAAAAAAACTTGAAGAACAGTCTCGCTGCTTTTTTCTTCTGTGTGGGCGTATTTAAGCCGCGCGCTTCAGTGAAACATTATGAAAGTGAAAGTGACAGTGAAAGTGAAGTGACATTCAGCCAAGTATGGTGACCCATACTCAGAATTTGTGCTCTGCATTTAACCCATCCGAAGTGCACACACACACAGAGCAGTGAACACACACACACACTGTGAGCACACACCCGGAGCAGTGGGCAGCCATTTATGCTGCGGCGCCCGGGGAGCAGTTGGGGGTTCGATGCCTTGCTCAAGGGCACCTAAGTCGTGGTATTGAAGGTGGAGAGAGAACTGTACATGCACTCCCCCCACCCACAATTCCTGCCGGCCCGGGACTCGAACTCACAACCTTTCGATTGGGAGTCCGACTCTCTAACCATTATGCCACGACTTCCCCTATTGAGATTATAATCTCAATAGCGCGTTCAGCGTGGGGGCATGGTCTCATTAGAAGAAAATGAAGAAACGGACATTGTGTTGTTTTCATATGGATTACTTTATCACAGAATATTTGTTTTCGGCGGCACTTGTTTAGTTTAAAAGTAGACATGTCAAGCTTTCTATAGATATCTCTCTCATGTCTCTTCGTTGAGTATTCATGGAGTTACAGTTCATTTTAATGACGTGTTTGTAAAAGAAGATCAGCGCAGACAAAGGCTGCAGACAGCACACCTTGTTTGTTATCTTTATTTTATAAGTGCACAAACTTTTGTTGTTATTATATCTGTATACAAAAAAAGTAAAATTCCTTTACAAATTCGATTTATGTATTGCTCTTATCTGTACGATTAAAACTGAAAGTGTAATTTAAGTTCTTTTCGGGGTAATCAGGAGAAAATGACTCATAACGCGTATCCGCGTTAATCGACTCCAGAGGGTTAAATAAAAAATGTAAGAGTTAGCATTGAAGAAAACATAGGGATGAATGCACTAAAATACAGGAAATGTTAATATCTTTCTGTATCCAAAATCTGAAATAGATTTAATGGAATTCTATTTAAATAAATGGCAAACAATTCCAGTTCACCGAATAATCATGTTCCTTGAGAATTAAACCATGACCTTGACTTCGTATTTGCTATGCTCTAAAGTAGTAAAGCTATAAAGACCAGAAATTGACATAAGAATAACCTAATTAACTTTTAGCACGTGAACAATTATCAACGTAGAAACATGACATGACATGCTTTTTAATTATTGTACAATTGTAATACTGGCACATTTTTAAAAAATTACCCTGTTCATTTCAGATATGATGGAGGTGAATGATGCTGATAGGAAACAGCGGTATATAAAAACAAACCAAAAGGTTTCACAAAAAGAAAATCTGAGAACAGGAGGCAAACAGCGTGGAAAGAATCTCCAAAAACATGGGCGCCTTGTTGATCACAAAAGAGGTCACAGAGAAGTCAAAGTCACCTTTATTTATATAGCGCTTTAAACAAAATACATTGCGTCAAAGCAACTGAACAACATTCATTAGGAAAACAGTGTCAATAATGCAAAAATGATTGTTAAAGGCAGTTCATCATTGAATTCAGTTATGTCATCTCTGTTTAGTTAAATAGTGTATGTGCATTTATTTGCAATCAAGTCAACGATATCGCTGTAGATGAAGTGTCCCCAACTAAGCAAACCAGAGGCGACAGCGGCAAGGAACCGAAACTCCATCGGTGACAGAAGGGAGAAAAAAACCTTGGGAGAAACCAGGCTCAGTTGGGGGGCCAGTTCTCCTCTGACCAGACGAAACCAGTAGTTCAATTCCAGGCTGCAGCAAAGTCAGATTGTGCAGAAGAATCATCTGTTTCCTGTGGTCTTGTCCTGGTGGTCCTCTGAGACAAGGTCTTTACAGGGGATCTGTATCTGGGGCTCTAGTTGTCCTGGTCTCCGCTGTCTTTCAGGGATGTAGAGGTCCTTTCTAGGTGCTGATCCAGCATCTGGTCTGGATACATACTGGATCCGGGTGACTGCAGTGACCCTCTGATCTGGATACAGACTGGATCTGGTGGCCACGGTGACCTCGGAACAAGAGAGAAACAGACAAATATTAGCGTAGATGCCATTCTTCTAATGATGTAGCAAGTACATAGGGTGTTATGGGAAGTGTTTCGGTTCCGGTTTACCTATTTAATTAAGAAAAGAGACCATTCCCATGTCGTCTGTGTGGAAACAATTTCACACTTAAAGGTAGCCTTCAGGTACACATGAGAATTCACACCGGAGAGAAACCTTACACTTGTGATCAATGTGGAAAGAGTTTCACATGTGGCAGTTACTGTTCCAGACACATGAGAATTCACACTGGAGAGAAACCATTCACATGTCGTCTGTGTGGAAACAGTTTTATATGTAGAAGTGATCTTAAGAGACACATGAACATTCACTGGAATTTGCCAAGAGATGGACACCTTATGGATCGCAAAAGAGTTCCCAGTGCTGAGAAGATTTTTGCATGTAGTCAGTGTGAAAAGATTTATAGAACAAAACAAGGGCTTGTACAGCACAAGAAAAATCATGCTGAGGAGAAGCCTTTCAAATGTCATGTGTGCCTGAAGAGTTACAGAATAAAAAGCGATTATGAACACCACATGAAAACTCACAGTGGAGAGAAGCCTTTCACTTGTCATTTGTGTGGGATGGGTTTCGTCTACAAATCGGTCCTTACAAAGCACATGATTGTTCATGATAAAGAGAAACCATTTGCATGCCATCAGTGTGAAAGAAGTTTCTCAGGTGCAAGTGCACATAAGTTTCATGTGAGAATTCACACTGGAGAGAAACCATTTAAGTGCCATGAGTGTGAAAAGAGTTTCAGATGTAAAGGTGTCCTTAAGACACACATCAGAACTCACACTGGACTGAAACCTTTCGCATGTCACCTGTGTGAAAAGCGTTTTGCAGGTGTAACTCCACTTCAGACTCACATCAAAATTCACACTGGAGAGAAACCTTTCATCTGTCACGAGTGTGGAAAGAGTTTTGCAGAAAAAGGTGCTCTCAAGGTACACATGAGAATTCACACCGGAGAGAAACCTTACACATGTGATCAGTGTGGAAAGAGTTTTACAAATATGAGTAACGACAAGAGACACGTGAAAATTCACACCGGAAAGAAATCATTCACCTGTCATCAATGCAGAAAGACTTTCAATAATAAAAATGACCTTAAGACACACCTGAGACTTCACACTGGAGAGAACCAGTGAAATTTTTATTTCATCTTCACATCTCAAGACTTTTTTCTGGAAAGAGTTTTTCAGAGCTGGTCTGTTAAAATCATCTTTTTAATGTGCTGCTTCTGTGTAGTGTTTTCAATATGCTGTAAGACAAACCACGTGCAAATCAATCATTTAACATAATTACTGAACATTTTCCCAATAAAACTGCATAAAAACTGTCTGCATATCTGTCTGGTTTCTACGTCACAAACCACACACAGTTGACAGTCAAGAGCATCAGATGGTTAAAGCTGGTGTGAATAAGGAGCCGAACTAATTTCTTTCTTTTTCCTTTGTCTTCTTTCTTTTTTAAAAAGACCATTGTTTTAGATAATGAATGAGTTTAATTTCAACTATTAATTTCATAATGATTTATCATTTTTAATCTCTGACATGACTCATCTGAAGATGCCAATGTTATATTCACACAGAATTCACATTATATGGGATGATTTAATGTAGAAAACGTTAAATACCAAAAAATGACTAGGTTTTCACAGCAAACCTAGGATGGGAAAAGACAATCAAATTTCTACACCATAAAAATGAAAAAAAAAAAACCTTGATATTTCTGTCCCCAGGAGTTATGGTTTAATAGTTAACAGAAGCAGTAATATAAAGTAAAAAAGTAAAGAGATAGACAATAAGAGACTGACAAACTTGTGAAAGAAAGGAGGAGCCTGAAAAAACATTAGAAGATGGCCACTGAAGCAGAAAGGAAAGGCCTAGAGATACTACAGGGAGATATCAAACATCACCTTGCAACACTACGATGAGCAGAAAACTTGGGAAAGCAACGAAAGAAGAACAGGCAAACCAGGACTGCCTTCTAAAGAGATCCTTACAAGTTTGTAGTAGTCTCTTTTGAAAGGAGAAAACCGGTACCCTTAAAGTACTTATAGCGGACCTTGAGGAACACCTGAGGAGGCTTAATCTGACAATCAGAGGCACAAGCCAATCTCCATTACAGAAGACACTCCAGTGGTATTCTAGGGATACTATAAATTCGAATGATTAAATCTAAATAATCTGATCAGAATCTTGATGAGATCAGCGGGAGGAGGTACTTAATACTGAGCCTTGAGGTCTTCATTCTATGATTAGCTCACCTCACCTCTTATCTGACGAGGCTTCGGGTTTGAGTCGTTCTTTCATCACGTGCCCCATAAGCTTTAACCTATGCAGTCTGAGCTGGAAAGAGAATTGATCTATTGAGTCCTCCGGCTTGAGTCATTCCCTCATCACGTGACAGTCACATAAGCTTTAGACCATATAAAAGGTTTAACCTATGGTTCGTTTTTTTGTCACGTGACGTGACAGCATTGGAAAGAGAAATTAATTTACAAGCTTCCTTACAAACGGGTGCATACTTATTTATTATTATTATCTTCATCATCATCATCATCTGGTCTAAAATTTTAGCTTTTTATTCTTACTGTTTATAAATGTGTGAATTTCTGTCATGATGGTTACTTACCATACACTGAATGTTGTAACGAAGGTAATAAATAGTTGGTTATTATTATCAAGTCTCTTTCCAGTTAAAGACTGCATTGGATACGCTTATGGGTCTGTAACGTGATGAACAAGTGACTGGAAAAACCTATAGAATATTGTGCATGAACTCGTCGGTGGCAAATCCTTTAACTCAGCGGTCCCCAACCTTTTTAGCGCCAAGCACCGGTTTAATGTCAGACAGTATTTTCACGGACCGGGCTTTAAGGTGTGATGGATAATACAACAAAATAAAATGATTCGACTGGCATAAAACCTGTGACATATTGTAAATATAATAATAAACATGAATCCACTGTGTATTCATATGCAACTTTTTTCAAGTGAAGTGACATTCAGCCAAGTATGGTGACCCATACTCAGAATCCGTGCTCTGCATTTAACCCATCCAAAGTGCACACACACAGCAGTGAACACACACCCGGAGCAGTGAGTAGCCATTTATGCTGCGGCACCCTGGGAGCAGTTGGGGGTTTGGTGCTTTGCTCAAGGACACCTAAGTTGTGGTATTGCCTGCCCGAGACTCAAACCCACAACCCTAGGGTTAGAAGTCAAACTCTCTAACCACTAGGCCACAACTTCCCCTGCAATTTTTTATTAACAAGTTTCAGAAGGCGCATGCACAGATAATTAATGCGGCCAATTCATCATCAGTAATCACATCCATCTATCCAATCAGTGCAAGAGAGAACTCCTATAAATAATCAAAGCAGTCATTATTCTAGTCATTATTATTATTCATTATTCATTATTATTCATTATTCTAGTCTTTCAGCATCTGGTTCGCTCTGTTTGCCATCTTATCACAGACCCAATTTTCCATCCAACGAAGAGATCTAGCCTATAGCGGGGATTTTTTCAGATCTGCTGCAATTTGCCAGCCCCATGATCACTCCTACCCCACCAGACAAGGCCGCCGAGCACCAGAAGTTATCGCGGCCACTGCTCTTCTCGACCAGCCACATGCTCAGGCCAATAGACCGTGCAAAGCACAAAACTCGACAGCACCATTGTCCCACTCAAGACCCCTCTCTCCTCGAGCTCTGGATCACAGCAGGCCTGCAACGAGCCTGGGCTGAGCCCCAGATCTCACTGCAGCAAAGCTTCACTTGCTTCCTGCCGTGGTTCAGCCTTTTCATCGCAGCTTTTCTGGCCGCAGCGCGGTTTAAGGCTGCCTCCGCTAGTGGCGCAGGCCGTGTGCTGCAAATTAATACATTTTCAGGTCAAGTTGCTAAATGCAGGTTTCACAGCTAAAATTTGTTAAACAACGTTCTGACGTAATTATGTTGGATGTTGATGCCATTTTTATCCATGAAAGCCAACAGGGCATTTTTTCTAGAGTTTGTCATCCACACTGAAATGTCTGAAGTTGTTACATTTGCCTTACTGTGCATGTATAAACCTCACCAAGATGATACAGACATACGTTTCATGAAATCCTTCTAGCAGGATCAATTCATTTATGGAAAAATTTCACCATTTACTGGTGCGCTCACACAGAATTTACCTAAAACGGAGCTGCCCTTGTGTTTTGCCGAATGACAGCAATTGTGAGCAAATTTTCTGCTGTCTTTTTAGGACTGTAATATGAAAAGCATGCAAACTAAATATCTTTAGCAACATTGTTAAAGTGAATAGCACCCCAGCAAACATTCGGACGTCTTTTGACCATTGAAAAGATGTCCGTCCCACACGTCCCGTCATGGTTGAAAAATAGTGAAAAATGAAAGTTGAACTGACGTCTTTGACGTCTTCTGGACGTGAACTGCATGTCTTTTCTGCACGTCTTCTGGACGTCTAAATGCGTCGATTCCTGGACGTCATCGTTTAAACGTTTAAATGCGTTGCTGCACAGTTTAAGTGTATTTATATATAAGCCTGCATATAAAATACCCACTGTGTAACATCGTGAAAGGCAATCAATTGTCTTGAGGTTTAACACATCTTGACAAAAGTTCAAGATCGTTCCAGTCAGACCTGAACGTCCATAAAACATCTTAATAACTTGCACATCACAAACAAGAACACATTATTTGTGGATGCAAAAAAGAAGCATGCTCTGATTTAGCACATTTTATTGTTTTTGAACAGTTTAGCATCTGTTTACCAAACTAAAATACAAATTACAAAATACTGAATTATTATATAAAGGGATAGTTTACCCAAAAATGAAAATTCTGTCATTTACTCGCCCTCATGTTTCAAATGTTCAAATGTATTTCAACCTTTCTATGTTCTGACGATATTGTTTTCACGTTGCTTTACTGGGACAATGACAAATAAGAATCTTCAAGATGATAAAAATCTATTTAAAAAATAGTTTTTCAGTGTAATCTTTGTATCCATTTTGGATTTCTGAAATCAGTTTACAGGTCTACCATTTTCATCAGAAATATGATTTAATGAGGGTCATCACTGAATAGAAAGTGCTGAAATACTCAATCTTGAAGTCCATCATTATTGTCAAAAAAATGTTATTTTCGCAGTATTTATTAATGTTTTTAATATATAATAATATAAATCAATATTAATTGCATTTATTTTAAAATACTTTAATCATATAAATAATATTAAGAATATTATTAATATTTGAACATGTGGCATAAACACCTTTCAGGAGACATTGTTGTTATGTGACAGGAAAATCATAAAACATAAGACCCTCTTCATAAAATATGTTTGAAATCATTGCTATTTATAAAATCAAAGTAGTGTAAATTATTTTAAACTGTATAGAACCGACATGAATTCAAATATTACATTTCTGAGAATGCGTTCACATGTTTTCTTCTAGAATGTTAAAAGATGTTTTTTTCTTATGTCTTTATTAATCTTGTCATTGACTTACACAGTTGTCTTATAAACACAAAGCTATTTGGAAGAATGTTTGTAACCAAGCAGATCTCACAATCTATTAACTGTCATTGTAAGAAAAATGATTATGATCGTAACATGAGGGTGAGAAAATTATGACTATTTTCATTTTTGTGTGAGCAATCCCTTAAACACATTACAGTAGTTTGGCTCATTTCTTGTAACCTCCACCCTCAGCTCTGTTCTGCCATTACTGCATCCACTTCAGAGTCTCCACCTCTTCACAGCAGCTGAGGGAAGAGAATATATTTATTTAAAAAAAAAAAAAAAATTGAGATAAATGACATGCACTTATTTTCTTACTTAAATATCTTTATGGTCTACAGCTAAAAAAAAACAAACAAAAAAAAAACACTTGGAACAAGATGAATGAATCATGAATGAAACATTAGAAGAAGGTAATCAACATGCATTAGATTTTATTTTTATTGTATAAAAGATGTTGTGCTTTAATGTGACGCCCTTGAGAAAGACCCTTAACTAGGTGTGTAACTGTGAGAAAGTGAACAGGACATTTCTGATAAGACAGGTGGGCTGTGATGTCCCCTGAATAATTAAAGAGTACCAATAAATATTACATCAATTATAAGTAACTTTTAGCCTGCTAACGTTAGCTAATTATAGCCATACTCATTGAATCTCAGTTGACAATGTGGGCATCATTCCCCTCGGTTCCTTCGTGTCAAACAAGTAAAACTCAAGCACGTTAATCAAATAATACAAAATGTACTTACCCAACAGTAGATTTTATATAATATATATTGATACATCTCCCTCCTCGAGTCCTCTTTGAGGTCTCTCCTCTCCTCTCCTCGTGGTTGCTCAATGTTCCGGAAGACCGTGAGATCTCGCGAGATAATCTATTCTATCCTGGGATTTTGTAATATCACAAAATATATTACTATGTTTTGTGTCTACATCTTGGCAGCACCGTTTTGGCAATTACATCCAACTCAGACCGAAATTGTGACCGGATATATATCTGTTTTACATGTATATGCATAGATTCCATAAAAATAATAACGAATACATAAAACAGGTTGAAATAATGACTAAATTGCAGTGTGGCTTTGCAATCACTTAACCACACTGGGCTCTTTGTGATTATAATTTATTTAAACAAGATAAAGTAAATATATTTACATTGTATACAATTTTGTTTTCCTGCTAGTCTTGCTTGGACGTCTTTTCACAACCATGAAGAGACATGTAAAAGACGTCAGTGGACGTCTATTCACAACCTCTTTAAAATCTCTTAAAAACTACTTGGTGCACTTTAATTATTACAGTATTAATCAAGGTGTAAGCGCAGCTTTTGCATATTCCACAAGGATTTCATAGAGGGTCATGATGGACGAGTAATGCACGTGTAAAAAACGTCACCTAGTGACGTCCTCTTACAACCGATTCACAACACGGGTAAATATTGAACTACACGCAGCTAAAAGTCAAAGTAACAATTATACATGCAACCCCATAGAACTATAGACATGTACAAACGTATCGGAATGCATTTTTAGGAAAAGTTCTGTGTTACATATTTCTACTGATTTATGCCGTCATACCGCGACTATTTTTGGCTGGGCACACGACGTCGCCATCAGACCAATGTTTGCTGGGACATAACTGCAAAATTCATGTTACTGCTATAAACATGTCTATTGGTACAATGTGTTACAAGACTAAACATGCTTCATCATTTTCAAAAGCCTCCGTTTCTACAGTCCATACTACAATGTGAAAACAGAATTCTCAAATGTATCCGCTCTGGAGAACGTTTTAAAAAGGCTGGAAAGCCAAAACGATAGGAAAGGATGCCTTTTCAACAGGAACGTATGGAAAAAACCTATATAAACATATATGTTTCAATATAGGTTTGATATAGGTTTTTAAGATATGTGACATATATAAAATTGGCCGTTTTCCTATATTATATGTACATATATGTACATATATGTACAACTTTAACTTTTGTTAATATATACAGTCAAATATGCAATGCTGTTTTTTATTTGATTATTTCACTTATTTTCTGTCCCTAAAAACTAATGTTAGACCTAAATAAAAACTGAAAATCACTGTTTATTGTATTTTATCTTTATGTTATTTGTTTGTGCTGTTTCTTGTAGTTAGACAGATTATTCTTTTTTCTTTATTTTTATTTGACAGTATAGCCTTGTGGAGGAGTACAAATATGCCAAAATGAGGCTGGAGATGATGCTTAAAGAATCCTGCGATCCCTGTTTAAGAGATGCTGCTCCAACATTGGTGACAGGGAGCCTGCCACCTGTGTGCAGCCAAGACAAACCTCAGACATATCCTGGCGTGTTGTAAGATCAGTCTGACACAGGGAAGGTACACATGACTGTAATGAGTAGTCCACTGAAGGTGAGCGTAGATGAACCCAAGTGCAGTTTGTTTACAAGGTGTAATCCAAACAATAAACAAAGACATGATGAGGTATGAACAGACTTGACTCGAACGGACATGACTAAAACAGACTTGACTCACCAACAACAGGTACATACTTTAAAACACGACAAGGCACAATGGCAAAAACATGACTACTTAAAACAAACAAAACAGGTCACACGACAAGAACAAACCAATGGGAAGCAAGACACATGACAAAACCAATCTGAACATGACACAATAAACAAGAGGAATCAATAGCATGAAGACAAGAGGGCAAGGGAAGCATGAAACTAAGAGCATGAAACAAACTACAAAATAAAAAGACATGAAAACAATGAAAAAGAAACAAAACCCAAAACAGACATTACATATTCCCCCCTCTTAGGGCGGCTCCTGACACCTTAACAAACAAAACACAAGAAATTCAGGAGGGTGGTAGAGCAGAGGCGGAACAGGGGGAGGGATGGAGGGCCAGGCCCGTGACAAGGAACAGGACCTGGAGGGTGGAGCAATGGAAGGCCTGGAGCTTGGAGCAGTGGTGGATCAGGATCATGAGGCAATGATAGACAATGGAGCAGAAGGGGACCAGGGTGAGCAGGAAGCCAAAGTGGAGCAGAGAGTTTTTGCAGGCCTCTGTGGCCATGACAGGACAGACAGTGAGTTCGTGAATGACCTCCGTGGCCGTGACAGGACAGGCTGTGAGTTGGTAAACGGCCTCTGTGGCCATGACAGAAGAGGCAGAGAATTCATGGATGGCCTCCTTGGCCATGACAGGACAGGCAGAGAGTTTGTGGATGGCCTTTTTGTACGTGACAGGACAGTAAGAGAGTTCACGGACAGCTTCCTTGGCCATGACAGTACAGGCAGAGAGTTCGTGGACGGCCTCCTTGGACATGAAAGGATAAGCAGAGAGTTTAAATGTGGGTGTCACCACCTTGGGAGGTGCTGCAACGGAAGCCGCCTCCTCTGGAGATTCTGCAGTGGACGCCGCCGCCTCTGGGGGCACTGGAGTGAGTTCATGGTCAGGAGCGGCCTCAGGAGCAGACTCGTGGACAGGAGTGATCATTGGAGCACAGTGTGCAAGCCACATGCTCAAAGTGGCGACTGCCATTACTGGAAGTACTGAGCCCATGGGAACAGTCTCAGTGACTGCCAAGGCTTGGCGAGAGTCAGGCGTGGCGGCCATCTTGGCCGTGGACTCAGGTGTGGTGGCCATCTTGTGTGAAGGCTTTGGCTTGACAGGCATTATATAATCAGACTCAGAAATGGTAGCCATGTCATGACGAAGCTCTGGAATGGCAGCAATGTTCACCCATCTTGACTGAAAAACTCCTATTTGCAAAATAACGATTTAAACCAATCTAGAGCTACACCACTTAAACCAACGCAATGTTCAAATCGATCAGTGAGAACAGCATGGTCAACTGTATCGAAGGTGGCCGTTAAATCTAAGAGCACAAGAACTGCAGAATCCCCTAAATCACAGGATATAAAAGTATCATTAAAAACTTCAAAAGTGCAGTCTCTGTGGAATGGCATTTGCTAAATAACTTTGAAACTGGGAAAACAGTTACAACGAATCTTGGAGATTAAAGGCAGATTAGAAATGGGCCTAAATTTTTTTAACACACGAGTCTAGATTATGTTTTTTGAGCAATGGTTAAACTACTGGATGTTTTAAACAGTCAGGCTCAATAGACTGTGATTAATTATAATCAAAAGATAAGGAGCAACATCAATAAAAACTTGCTTAAATAAAAAAAGGATGAATAACATCCAGAAATGAGCCAGAAGATTTAAGTTGCTCAACTACTTCCAGCAAGTCGGAAAGTGAAACCAGTTTAAACTGACTAAAAAAGAAGGTAGTGGGAATAAAGTGGTTTGCCGGTTTAATAAATAAGAGTTATACCCAATCGGAGATCCCTAATTTTATTATCAAAAAATAATACAAATTATTCACATTATGGAGAAGAAACACAAGGAACAAGACATTGGTGTTATAGTGAAGCACATTAATGTTCAGTTTGCTTGGATGCTACAAAAAGTACGTAAACAAGAGGCTATACATGATTTCTGCATTAATGACATTTATTCATTTTTTCTTTGTGTTCTCGGCATAGTGTAATTTTAACAGAAATATAGTTTTACTTATATTAGATATTCATGATCGATCTTCAACATTAAATGGCATTGAGAACAAAGTTGTTCTGGGCAAACATGCTTAGGTTTATTAATTTATAAACGGTAATGTATGTGATGCCCTTTTTCTTGTTTTGGTTACATCAACTAGATTAACAGATAAACTAAAAAACCATCACAAGTAGGAACAGTAATGGACAGTGATGCAATTTTTTGTGATTTTTATTATGTTGGAAAACATTTTAATATATATACAGTATATGTAGAATTTGCTATAAACTCTAAATATTTATTCTATTAGAATTTGGCAAAATTTTGAGTTATATTTTTTTAACGGTACATATAGATTTTCTGTAATCAACCATGTAAAACTACAACATACAAACAAAGTATTGATCTAAGAATTATTGTACTATTTACACACACGCACGCACGCACACACAGAGAGAGAGACAAGAGACATCAAGATTATGAATCTCAATAATGGAGACAATCAACTAAATGTTTCATCCTGCAATGCATGCTGGGTAACACATAATAACAATAATTATAACATATTTATTGTCACCATTGTTTGTCACCAAATTTCAGTTTAAGATCTCAAAGTCAGAACATATTGCAGGTTAGCAGGCAATAAATGCAGCCAAAAGCCAAGCCACTTTCATGGAACCTAAAACCCATGATTGGTGCAAACTAAACTGAAATTTACCTGGCTAGCCAGCTAATCCGGCTTCATGGTACAGGCCACAGATGTTTGATCAATAGTCTCTCTACATAGCAGTTTATAAAGACAGTTGGCATTTCACAAGTTTATTTTCTTTATCGACAAAACAACATGTCAGAGACAGTTTAGGATAAAGAATATTGACATTGTTGCTGTTAAATTACATGGTGTATTAATAATGGCGGAGAAAATTAATAGTTTCTTAAGATTTTAATTGCAGGTTAAATTCTTATCCCTGATTTGTTAATCTTTGTTTAAAAGTGGAACTCAACTTAATTTAAAAATAAAACCCAGATCAACAAATCCTTGATTTGCTATGAACTTAAGGATTTTATAAATTAGTGACAGAAATTTTAAAACATAGAAAGCCAAATTAATCAGAATCAGAAAGAGCTTTATTGCCAATTGTGTTTACACACACGAGCAATTTGTCTTGGTGTTAAAAGCTTCCAGTACAGCAAGTACAAACATAGTGCAGAAGATACATAAAAATACGTTAATAAAACACTACTGTTAGAGAAAATAGACAATAAATTATTAATAAAAACAGTAATAAAAATATACAGAATAAGGAGAAATGTCCATTGAAAGAACTGTGAATCTGTATATGTGCTATATACAGATGAAGTTATTTACAGATGTACAGTACTGAGGTGTCATGAGTTGTTCAGGTGGGATATGGCCTGGGGGGGGGGGGGGGGGGGGTTTGAATAATGATAATAAAATTATTAGAACAAATGATTAAAAAAATTATTCTGAAATAATCAACAATCAGTTTATTACTTGTTCTAATAATCTTTGATCAATCAATTCTCAATATACTTGTTTTATGCAGCGTTACAGATCAGAACTCGAACTACTACTCTGTAAATACTATAAAATCTCAGACGTGGATTTTTTTATGCGCGGTTAGAGAAGAAAAATGAGTGAAACTCTTCCCACATGACGGACAATGATACGGCTTCTCTCCAGTGTGGATCCTCTCATGTATCCTCAGATATTCTGAGCGTTTGAAGCTCTTGTCACAGTGTGAACACTTGTAAGGTGTTTCTCTAGTGTGAACGGTCCCGTGCACTTTCAGTGCACCATCCGTAAAAAAAGCCTTACCACATTCAGAGCAAACATGATCCTTCACACCGCTGTGTCTTTTCTGGTGCAATTTTAAAGTACTCATCGAACTAAAACTCTTTCCACACAAAGAACACACATAAGGCTTTTCCTTTGTATGAACTTTCATGTGATCCTTAAGGAAATCTGCCCTAAAAAACTTTTTACCGCATTGATCACAGCTATATAGCCTTTCTCTAGAATGAGTAAGAAGATGTACTTTATAAACACCTGATTTTATGAAACTCTTCCCACACTGATCACATGTGTGTGGCTTTTCTCCACTGTGGATTTTCATGTGTTCTCTAAGGCCTCCTTTTTGAGCGTAACTCTTCCCACATTGAGCACAGATGTGCGGTTTCTCTCCCGTGTGAATTGTCATGTGTTCTTTAAGGTTTGTTTTATGTATGAAACACTTCCCGCACTGATCACATGCATATGGCTTCTCTCCAGTGTGGATTTTCATGTGTTCATTAAGGTTACCTTTATGTGTGAATCTCTTCCCACACTGATCACATGTGAACGGCCTCTCCCCAGTGTGGACTTTCATGTGTTCATTAAGGTTTCTTTTTTGTGCAAAACTCTTCCCGCACTGATCACATGTGTGCAGCTTCTCTCCAGTGTGGATTTTCATGTGATCATTAAAAGGTACTTTTTGTATGAGACACTTCCCACATTGATCACATGCATATGGTTTCTCTCCAGTCTGGATTTTCTTGTGTACACTAAGGTTTCCTTTTTGTGCAAAACTCTTCCCACATTGATCGCATTTGTGTGGCTTCTGTGCGGTATGACTTTTAATGTGTTCAATAAGGTTTCCGTTTATTGTAAAAATCTTCTCGCACTCATCACATGCATACGGCTTCCCTCCAAAATGAAATATTATCTCAAGCTCAAGATTACGCTCGCATGTGAAACCCTTTCCACAGTGAAAGCAAGTGAAACATAAAATGTCGTTTTTCAATGAGGAACTCCAGGATATATCTTCAGTTTTGACCTGATGTTTCTCCCCTGCTTCAACCTCCTTGTTCTCTTCTTTTAGGTCTAAAAAAAGTAATAAATAAATGAATAATATATATACTGTATTACTAAAATAAATACATTTCATTTAAATAAAAATCAAAGAGAGAAATAAGGAAAATAATAATAATAATAATAGAAATATGAACATTCTGATACGCTCTGAATTTGAATTACTGAATTATTATTTTTAAACATTACAGATTGAACATTTTTGTAATTCACAGACGAGGCTTAAAGGGGTAGTTTACCCAAAAATGAAAATGTTATGTTTATCTGCTAACCCCAGGGCATCCAAGATGTAGGTGACTTTTTTTAATCTAGATTAATCTCACTGTGATCTTGAAATTAATCTAGATTAAAATGGCTCATTCGAATTCTGCCGACGGCACTCAGAATATGTGTTACCCAAATAAAATTGACAAACAGTAAATCTTTGAGTAGGGGTTTATTAAGCTAGGTGGTGCATTAGAAATGTACATCTCCTGTTTCCAAAATACATCACAAAGTGCTTGAAAAAGTTGTAAACTAATTCCACATTGCACAAGGTGCAAACAACCTTACGCCTGTTTCACACATACTCCGTCTGCAGTGTGTACGCGTTGCATATTTTTTAACGCACCCATGTTAACGGATTCCAGTTGCGTTCCAGGAGCGTTGCGTCTGCAGCAGTGCAGCGATCCTTTACGTACCGAGTAGTGAACTGCAGACGCGTCCTGTGTGAAAGCACATTGAGTCCGTGCTGCACCACATACGTAATGCACACGGACTGCATACGCACTGCAGACGGAGTATGTGTGAAACAGGCACACAGGGGTCAGCGGGGACCCGGTGAAGGTTGTACCAGTTTGAAATTGTTTAATTTGTATGTTCGTTTATTTTTATTTATTTGTGCTATTTACACAATGTTTGTTTTTTTTCAAGTTTGTAGGTGTCAAGGTACAGAAACTAAATAATTAAATGTAAAATAGCACTGGATAGTCTTCAATGTATAAATGAAATATACAATCAAACCTACATTTATTCAGACACCTTCAACATTTCTCACATTATTACAGTTTTGCTATATATATCAAAAATTATATCTGGTGTCTGAATATTTTTTGGTTTGTCTGTTAAAACTACAAAGTAATTCAGTCAAGAGCAGTGAGTGATTTTCATTTTCATTTTCTTGGATTAACATTACAGCAGCCAGTAGCTAAATTAGGCGCGGTCACTTTAAGAGACGATGAACGCATCCAATATAATACACATCCCATTTTTTTCCTCAACTGTTTACTTTCACTTAAGAAATAACTGACAGTTTTTTCGAGCATAATTTCCAAGGTGGATATTTTGACATATTTCGTATGTATTTGTCGGCACTAGAGCAAAAATAAGCAAGTTTGATGTTCAAGTGTTCAATTTGTTCGTTCAGGTGCAGGAGGGAGTTCAAGGAGAACTTCGCAGAAGAGAGCTCGGTTCAGTGTCGCTGTCCGTGATACATGACTCTCGATCTCTCTCGTGCGTACCGAACACAGCGCGCGAGTAACCAGCTACTCTCTGTTCAGCTTTTCCGCGTCTTATTTTTGGATGCTTTAATGTTTAAATCGACAAGCGGTAACGCTTAAAAACACGTGAGAAAGATAAGCTTTCGTGACGATGTGCAGCAGTGGCCCGTCAACTGTCCTGAGCATCTTTTTAGGCTGGCCTCAGCCAGTCGGTTATATAAAATATCAAGGTGAAAGTCATCATAGCTTGCTTAGTATAGACCCAGCTCCCAACCCGACTTTGAGAATAGATTAACGCCAATATTTTTTTTAATCGCCCGATAAGAGTCTCGCGTTAACGCAGCATGATAACGGCCCACCACTAATATATATATATATATATATATATATTTACCTCTGGTTCATGCAATGTTAGAACTGTTGTTACTTGCTTTATGGCGGATCGCAGACTTATAAGTGCATTACCGGCACCCATCTCTCAAGTGGACCACTGACACTCCTAATTGAGATTCTAGATAAGAGTGTCAATAGCCACATTTCCACTGTCGGGCCAGTGCGAGCCAGGGCTTAAAGCTGGCCGGGGGGGCTAATAGCCTCGGGCCAGTAGCCACGAGGCCAGAATAGCGCAGGGTTTCCTCAGTCAGGGTCTGAAACTCCGCTGCGCGTCACTAAAACACGCCCTTTACACGCCTCTCAGAACAACGTCATGCAACCTCATCATTTCACCAACAAAGAGAAGTTATCTGAAAACTAAGAAGTCACTGGAACATGCGCGATCACAAAACGAACATGATAAAAGTGGCCGTTTGTTTGCATGCTTTGTTATATATTCAAATTCAAAAGCATCGATGTTTTAGCTATAGAATAAGTGATACATTAATCATATTGATTTCATTTATAAGGACTCAAAATTAATCACAAATAAATACACTTATTTCTATTTTATTTATTTATTTTTAACGCTTATGAAAATAGCCTGCTTATTCATTCGAGTCTGTTTCTGTTTATTTGTAGCCACCGTAGCCTATACATTTAAAATGAATGATAATATCTCTATTTTTATAAAAGCTCCCGAACATAAAACATTATTATATTTTTTTTATGATAGGCAACGTGAGCTAAACTCTCGAGACGAGGCTTGTGACAGATAATATGAGTTACTAAATAAATACACGATTGTGATAGAGAATAAGAAACTGACGTCTGATTTCTTCAACCAGAAATGATCCGCAGTGACTCTATTTTTATAAAAGCTCCCGAACAAAAATCATTGTTATATTTTGATGATATGCAACGTGGAGCTAAACTCACGAAACGAGACGACAGATAAAATGTTACTTAATAAATACACGATTGTGATAGAGAATAAGAAGCTGACGTCTGATTTATCCAAGCGGTCATATTTACCATGTTTACTATGGTAATGTTAATTTTTAGCGTGCATAGTCTTTAACAACACTTATAAATATTTCTGCCTTGTTTAGTGATTATAATCCACATCGGATCAAGTTATTTCAAACACTTGCTGCTAACTAAGAGTGAGTTTTGAGCTCAACTTATTTTATAAAGTCTTTAATACCGGTGTTAAAGCTGTTATCTCTCTGAAATGATCTGCAGTGCTGAGCTCTCTAGACGCGGAGAAACTCGGCCTTTGTTCATAACCCCTCCTCTAGCCCCAGCTGGCCCGCTTTGGCCCAAGGTTTTCGTCGGGCCAAAAAAACCTGGCCGTTGTCCCCGAGGAAGCCCCGGCGAGGCACGATCAAGCCCCGGAGAGGCACGATCAAGCCCCGGAAGTGACAGTGGAAACGCGACTGGCCCTGGCACGCACTAGCACGCCCGGTTTAAGCTCGATACTGGAAACACGGCTATTGGTCCATTTAAAAGATAGGTGGTGGTAATGCACTTATATGTCTGCGATCCACCAATAAAGCAGGAAGAAGAAGTTAAGCGCGTTCACAAGAGTTCTAACAGTTCAGACATTGCGTGAACCAGAGGTAAAAATATATATATATATATATAAATAAATTCTGTTCAGTTTCTGGCATAGACTGTTTGTTTTGTGTCTTTACACATCAATGTTTCGTCACAAGCTGCAGGGTTTAATTTGGATTTTTCTGTGCATGTTTTTTTCTCTCTCATAGATTCTATGCCCATTTATAAGCATTGTAGACTGAGAGACTGCACCAGCTGAAGTTAAAAATCATACATAATTTGTGTTCTACTGAAGAAACAAAGTCACCTACATTTTGGATGCCCAGGGGGTACGCAGATAAACATCATTTTTTTCATTTTTGGGTGAACTATCTGTTTAAGCCTTGTATCAGACTAAAATGCACAGGTGCATCTCAAAAAATTTGAATATCATGGAAAAGTTCTTTATTTTTTGTAGATTAAAAAAAAAAGCTATCTTGCTTATATTCTGGATTCATTGCACATAAACTGAAATATTTCAAGAGCTTTTTGTTTTAATTCTGATGGTTACGATTTACATCTTAGGAAAATTAGAAATTCAGCATCTCAAAAAACTCAAAGATCAAATCAAACAAAGATTTTAAAATAGAAATGTTCAAGATCTCCACAGCAGGTTTAATTATGCACTCAATACTTGGTTGGGGCACCTTTTGTATGAATGACTGCTTCAGTGCGGCGTGGCATGGAGACGATCAGTCTGTGGCACTGCTGAGGAATTACTGAAGCCCAGATTGCTTTGTTAGCACCCTTCAGCTCCTCTGTATTGTTTGTCAGATGTTTCTTATCTTCCTCTTCACAATACCCCATAGATTCTCTGTGAGGCTCATGTCAGGTGAGTTGGCTAAATTGACTTTCATGTGAAAAGAGGACTGTGGACCACTGAGCAACAGTCCAGTTCTTTTTCTCCTTACCCCAAGTGAAATGCTTCTGATGTTTTCTTGATGCGCTGACTCTGGCTTTTCCTGACAATCTTCCCAAGCCTGTGGTCATCCCTGTTGCTTGTGCCCCTTTTCCTACCACACTTTTTCCTTCAAGTCAACTTTCTGTGAATATATTTTGATACAGCACTCTGTGAACAGCCAGCCCTTTCAGCAATGACCTTCTGTGGCTTACCCTCACCCTCCTGTTGATGATTGTCTTCTGGACAAAAGTCAGAAGTATTTCCCATAATTGTGGTTGCATGTTCTAAATTAGACCAAAAGGTACCCACTATTTATACTCAAAATTAAACGAATCACGCTCACAATGGAATATTCTAATTTTTGGAGATACTGTAATTTTTTATTTTCCAGGGTTGTAAGTCATAACCATCAGAATTAAAACTTAAAATATTTCAGTTTGTGTGCAATGAATCTATCACATAATATTATTTATTTATTTTTTTTTTTTTTTTTTTTTAATTACAAAAAATAAAGACCATTTCTATAATATTCAAATTTTTGGAGATGCACCTGTAAATCTGAACTCTTTCAGCTAAATGACTTACTTAAATATCCTTACTAAATTATGGCCTATTCCTGGTTTACAGTAGTCTAAGCCCTGTCTGTGAAAACTAGGCTAATGTCTTATTTTTTAAATACATATCAAATTTTTGTTAGTTTTTTAGCAAGCAAAAACATCTGCAAATGGGGCAAGAAAAACAATCTTTAATCTAAGGCTAAACAATATATATTTTTTGTTTGTTTGTTTTGTACCCCATTTTCAGATATTTTTTGTTTATTTTCAGTAAAAATAAACACAATTTGGAATCAGGAAACACAAGACATTGCATCTTAAGTCATTTTACTTGTCATGTAAACGCATCCTGATTCATATATATATATATATATATATACTAGAAAATAAGCCAAAAATACTCAAATTTTTGGAGACAGTTTTGAACACTTATTGTCTATGTACTTCGATAATTGATTGTGGAACATTTTTTATCAATTTTATTTCTTCAGCTTTAAGAATTATAACCTTATTAAAGAATTAAGAACAAACACCAACCTATTTGTTGTTCAATATCTTCCTGTTTTATTCTGCAGGGCTCTGGATCATTCATGTTTTCAATTTTCTCACACAAACTTAATCTTCTTCACTTTTAGGCTAAAGGGAACATTCCAGCATTTATTGGTTAAGCGCTTTGAAAATGCTGAACTGTACGTGAATCGCTGAAAAATAAAATTAAAGTTATTAAATTCAATGCGTTCATCATCAAATTGAGTGTTACAATCAAACCTCTTCATATAAAACACCCACAGGCCAAGGATAAATACAAATAACGTGAATTTGTTAGAAAATTTGACTTGATCAAGTGACACTCAAAAACAATACCATTATTGCTCAAAATTATCTAAATAATACACAAAATCACAGGTCTTGAATGAATTTAGCATTAACTTTCCTCGCATTGTTGTTGTCTGCTAGGCTTAATGTTTATTTCAGTCAGCGGACGCCAGAAAAGACGCACAAACAGCGCTGAACCAGATGAAAACGATACAGAATGACTCCGTGAAATGCTGCTTTAACAAACTGTGTTTTATAATTGTACATTACATGAAGCGCAGTGGACCGATTGTCTTACCTCGGGAGACCCAACGCTGACTGATGACGCTCACGCTAGAGGTGACGTCGTCTTCTTGTGTTACGTAGGATCTTACGCAGATAAGCGCATTACCGCCCCCTATTGACGAGTGGACCATTGACACGACGAGCCTGACATGTGCCTGTTGTTTTTATCCTGCTTTGTCACACGTTTCATATGTAATATCTGTCACGTTCACGTAGTGAAATATAAGCATTTCAATTATTGAATAGGTTTTTATTTTTTTGGATAGTGGTTTTATACTACCCAATATAAACTACATGATATTGCAAAGAACCAGCTATCGAAGTACAGATGACATCATTGCAACATATCATGAAACATAAATTGTTCCTTTATTATTATCATTATTATTATTTAAAAAAATTCAACTGATAATAAGTAGATCATATATAGTAAATGTGCTAAATCCCATGCCCCTAGCAAATTTATGATTGCCAGCGATAATAACTATAGCAACATTCTGGAATATCATGGTTGTGGTTTAATGACCAAATACTTACTGCAATTAAATGTATTACATAAAAAAAAAAAAAAAAAAAAAAATTTTTTTTTTTGATAATTATGAAGGGAAAGGGCATAAAACCGATCAATGATGAAATAAGACAATTGCTATAAAAATTATCCATCAGCATTGTTCCCTCATTGACCTTTACTTTCCAAATTCATGTTAAAATCTGAAAAGCTCTAGAAAAAGAACATAATCACTTCATTGGGGTTTCTGTTGTCCACACATGATCACATCAGAAATTCATGTTTTGTTTTGTTTTTCTGTAAGGGAATTAATAAATATTAAAACATCAAGATCATGATCACATCAAATGATTTGTAAAAGTGTAATGTTTATCAAATTTGTAGCCAAACATGCATCTCACTCTGGCAATGTTCTTAAGAAATTCAATCTAGCGAGCATCAACATAGGCTAATGACCTTCAGCATCTATAATATGAACTTTATAATAAACACCAGTCTCTTTGTTCTTTTTCTTCTCCTCAACGTCGCCTCCTTAAAATGTGAACTGATTGTCTGCACTGTGGTTACTTTGTTTAACATTTAGTTATGAGGAACATGATTTTTGACCAAAATGAGTTTACACAGTAGGCAGGATTTCTCAGTATAGTGATCCACTAATAGAAACTAAGCAACAAACATTGCTGCTATTAAGCTATAAGCTCAGACATTCCTCATTGCATCATGTTTGGAGAGGATGCAGTGACACCCTTGAAGATGAAATACTTACTGTGACTTAGGACAACTCGTGGGAAAGCTGTTACAACCACTGCTCACAAATGACATCTTCACGTTTGCACTCCTTGTAGAGGTCTGACGCTGAGCTCCCTCACTGTCTGGTCAGCTCTTCAAAACCTGCTGCAGCTGTGGCTTTTCCCGGTCCAGATATCAGGGATTTTACTGGTCCCTTTACAATCAGATATTTTTATAGGCTACTGAAGTGCTGTCAAAGGTTTGAATATCAATTTAAATTGTGGAATTACTCAGTAACGAAATATTATTTCTTTTAAAAGTAATGAAGTAGATTATTTGCTAGATTTGTAGTTAAATATAAGTAAAAATAGAGATAAAAAAATATACTGAAAAAAGTACAAGTACCACAAAAAAAACCTACTTAACGTCTCCATGAAATCAAAATTTACGTTTTTTTTTTTTTTAGCTTTTAGTATTAATATATTAGCCTTAAGGTTATGAATAAGATGGTTTTCCAAAACAATGACAAAAATTTGCATTCAAAACTTTTAGTCTCTTACTTCCGTTAAAACGGATCACAGATTTTCATGACATCACATCGCATTTCATCTTCTCATTAAATCTTCTAACCAATCAAATGCTCTCTAGAATCACTTCTAACCAATCAAATGCTCTCTAAAATCACGTTGTTTCACGTGAACTGTGGCAACATACACAGTCTAATCCAAACTTTGGATCTGGTCCAGAGACGCAATTGCACAGAGCGGATCATATGCAAGAGTCAGCATATATTAAAAACTTTTACAACTCAACAGCCTCAGCATGATTATAACCACTATTTTGTTTGACTAAGAGTTTCAAATTGAATATGGGGGTAATCTGTTATACTGTGTTTGTCAAATATGACTTTACCGAGCTCAACGGCTCTGGCCAGAGCAGATATAAATAAATAAAAAACACTATAGGGCTTGGGCGTCGTGACGTCATTACTTGGTGTGGCTGCCATGTTTATGGCCTCCTTTACTGCCACTCGGACTACTGCGCAAAGTTTAGACGTACTCCCTCTCAGCCGTGTGTCTTAATTTGATTAATTAAAAATCTATTTCAACCATGGTAAACTGTTGCTGTAATGTGGGGTGCGCAACACATAAGTGCTTATGGGGAAAAAAATGAAAATGGATTAACTTTCCACCGCTTTCCTGCTTGGAGGCATGACCATGGAGACCATAACATCTGAATATTAATTTATATAGCTTAAGTCAACATTGAACATTGAAAATAAGGGAAATTTCCTGGGTTACTCATCCAAAATACGGGAAATTTTCAACATTCATCTTTCTGTTGCTATCCCCCTGCTGACAGCAAAAATTCGTACTACAAAACTGCTGCATTAACTAAGTGTATCTAGGTCTAATGTGACTTTGCTTACAGATTGGCGTGAACAACAACCACACTGTTATCTTAAAAAAGCCCAACATCAAGTAAGCAAAATGATGCTTTGAAAACACCTGTTTCGCTGGAAGGGCAAGGGGGTAGCAACAGGACAACAACACAGAGACTGACAGGTCCGATGGAAGGGCTAACGGGATATTTTACAGGAAAATACTAAAACGGGAAGACAGCAGAAAAAAGAGCTCAAATACGTGAGAACCCCGGGAAAAAACGGGAGGGTTGACAGCTACTGACTACAATTTTTGAAACATATAGTTAAAAGTACATGTGTGAATGGTTCTTAGCACTAACGGTTACTAAACTAGCAGCTAGATGTAGCGCAGCCTACCTTTGTCCGGATTACTGTATTATGGTATACTGTTTGACAGCTTTATGATCTGCAGCTCCTGAACCCATCCATTTTTTAAATTACTTGTAGCTTCGGAACTGTTCTGAAGTGTAGGCGCTCACAAAACAAGCAAGGTAGCCTTTGTTGGGAATTTCATATAAATCCAAACCAAAGTGCCGATTTTGTCCACACACATGGTCCCTGACATCCCTATTTTTCTGTATTGCTGTAAATCCCAAAACCTTTTCTTGATTTTATCATCTTTTTTCTTTCTCCCAACTCTGCTTCTTCTCGTTCGACTTGCTGTATGTCTACATTCGAAAGGCCATCAACATGGTCGCCACGTCCCAGAATGTGACGCGGCGCCCAAGCCCTATTGGCTATTTTAAAAAGGGGGCGTGGCTGCTCATTATGTCCCACCCTCTTGTCACCATACATAGAATAATGCTGTGTGTTTCAAGGCACTTCAATGGACCTTTAATTACAGTATGAGTAGTTGTATTTCGTTACTTCCACAACTGTGTATTATAGGCTGTTTAAAATGTAAGTGATCACAACCTGCAAAGCGCGCTTTAGCTCCTCTCCACTCAAATGATTGGATATACTTCTAACAGCACACAGCTATATAGGGTAAACATTTTAACTAACATTGCGATATGCTTGAACTGTTTTATATCTATACTTAAGGCAAGTCGTGATGATTTAAGAAGGCTTAATTTCTCAAACATAGGCTATGATCAACTCACAGTCTGCCGCTGGCTGCTTGGTCGTCAATTTAAAAACAAAAATGTACAAAAAATAAAATAAAAAATGCTCCAAACATTTTTCTAAATGAAATTGATAAAATAAAAAAAAACTAAACAAAATATAATCAGTTTACCATTACATAAAAAACTGAACTATTTTAATAGCTGAAACAATAGTTAGCTGCTTTGGAAGAAGGGTAAAGTCTCTGGTCAGACTAGGGTCAAGAATTATGAAGAATTCAGGGCCGGACTAGGGCCTATTGTTCAGGCCAGGGCAGGGCTTAACTCCTTGCACACCGGCCTAGTGCACTGGGAATGCCAGCTGCTGATTTGTGCCCTTGGCCAGGTGAGATCTTTGATAAAATATCTTTGGTAGTGTTTCTTTTCTTTTCTTTTTTTTTTGCTCTCTAATATGGTTTTGAAGCTGGAGCCTGTCCTCCAAGCACTCTTCATATGTGGCATGACAAGCTCTTTGACCAGCTGCTTGATGAATAGCCATCATGCATTGTTCACACCACCCATGTAATCAGGGTATTGTACAATGAAGTTGATGTAGGCTAGAGGTGGCCAACGTCTGTCCTGGAGAGCCACAGTCCTGCAAGGTTTTTGTTCGAGCAGGTGTGTGTCAGAACAGGCAAAAAGTGCTTGTTTTGGCCATGGTTTCCTGTTCTGTTAGCCACTTTTCATTATTTACATATCGGTCTTCTTCATGTTACCATCTACAGTCGTGGCCAAAAGTTTTGAGAATTACATAAATATTGGACATTGGAAAAGTTGCTGCTTAAGTTTTTATAATAGCAATTTGCATATACTCCAGAATGTTATGAAGAGTGATCAGATGAATTGCATAGTCCTTCTTTGCCATGAAAATTAACTTAGTCCCAAAAAAACATTTCCACTGCATTTCATTGCTGTCATTAAAGGACTTGCTGAGATCATTTCAGTAATCGTCTTGTTAACTCAGGTGAGGATGTTGACGAGCACAAGGCTGGAGATCATTATGTCAGGCTGATTGGGTTAGAATGGCAGACTTGACATGTTAAAAGGAGGGTGATGCTTGAAATCATTGTTCTTCCATTGTTAACCATGGTGACCTGCAAAGAAACGCGTGCAGCCATCATTGCATTGCATAAAAATGGCTTCACAGGCAAGGATATTGTGGCTACTAAGATTGCACCTAAATCAACAATTTATAGGATCATCAAGAACTTCAAGGAAAGAGGTCCAATTCTTGTAAAGAAGGCTTCAGGGCGTCCAAGAAAGTCCAGCAAGCGCCAGGATCGTCTCCTAAAGAGGATTCAGCTGCGGGATCGGCGTGCCACCAGTGCAGAGGTTGCTCAGGAATGGCAGCAGGCAGGTGTGAGCGCATCTGCACGCACAGTGAGGCCAAGACTTTTGGAAGATGGCCTGGTGTCAAGAAGGGCAGCAAAGAAGCCACTTTTCTCCCAAAAAAAAACATCAGGGACAGATTGATCTTCTGCAGAAAGTATAGTGAATGGACTGCTGAGGACTGGGGCAAAGTCATATTCTCCGATGAAGCCCCTTTCCGATTGTTTAGGGGCATCTGGAAAAAGGCTTGTCCGGAGAAGAAAAGGTGAGCGCTACCATCAGTCCTGTGTCATGCCAACAGTAAAGCAATCCTTACACCATTCATGTGTGGGGTTGCTTCTCATTCAAGGGAGTGGGCTCACTCACAATTCTGCCCAAAAACACAGCCATGAATAAAGAATGGTACCAAAACACCCTCCAACAGCAACTTCTTCCAACAATCCAACAACAGTTTGGGGAAGAACAATGCATTTTCCAGCACGATGGAGCACCGTGCCAAAAGGCAAAAGTGAGAACTAAGTGGCTCTGAAATGAAATTTTGGGTCCATGGCCTGGAAACTCCCCAGATCTTAATCCCATTGAGAACTTGTGGTCAATCCTCAAGAGGCGGGTGGACAAACAAAAACCCACTAATTCTGACAAACTCCAAGAAGTGATTATGAAAGAATGGGTTGCTATCAGTCAGGATTTGGCCCAGAAGTTGATTGAGAGCATGCCCAGTCGAATTGCAGAGGTCCTGAAAAAGAAGGGCCAACACTGCAAATACTGACTCTTTGCATAAATGTCATGTAATTGTCGATAAAAGCCTTTGAAACGTATGAAGTGCTTGTAATTATATTTCAGTACATCACAGAAACAACTGAAACAAAGATCTAAAAGCAGTTTTGCAGCAAACTTTTTGAAAACTAATATTTATGTAATTCTCAAAACTTTTGGCCACGACTGTATGGTCTTTGAAGTTCAGTTTGAGGTAGCCCAACCCAAGTTTATTTTTTGTAAACTAAGAAAAAAACATTTTCATAAACTGAAATAAATGAAAATTTCTAAATAAATGAAAAACTAAAACTAACCAACAACAGTAACTGAAAAACTTCATGGTTTAATAAGCTCTCGTTGGGCCTCTTTTGTGAAACACGAACAGAATTAATTTCTGTAAATTGTTCGTAAGGCTCTTATAACGTAAAGTTTTGAATTCATGAAAATGTTTTTATTTTCAAAATGTTACCTGGTACGAAGGAAATGTACTCCTGCTCCTTACCACGTGTAAATGGTGCGTAAAACTTTATGTTTCTTTTGGCAAACTGATTACACTGAATTTTGATGCACTGCCATAATAGTTACATGTTCATTTTGCCCTTGCCCTCCATTGGAATAAAAAAAAATTGGGTTGATAACTGTAAAACGTAGTGCTCATCACTGTCACTATTTAAATAATAGAAAATAAATAGATGTATAAGTAAAGGATGGATGGGACTAAACTAAACTAAACTAAAATGTCTCAGCTGGAAAAACGCTGTGCCACCAAAGCGTTCTCAAGCGCCGCTAGCTGGTCATTTTAAGAAGAGCACATGCCATTTTTTCAGCTTGCTAAAAACTCTTTGGTGGACACACGTTATTGAACATTTAATGTTAGGCATATGGCAACCAAAATGATAGTTAAACGCAGTTCATCATTGAATTCAGTGATGTCATCTCTGTTCAGTTTAAATAGTACCTTTGCAATCGTTTGCAATCAAATCGATATCGCTGTAGATGAAGTGTCCCCAACTAAGCAAGCCAGAGGCGACAGCGGCAAGGAACCAAAACTCTATCGGTGACAAAATGGAGAAAAAACCTTGGGAGAAACCAGGCTCAGTTGGGGGGCCAGTTCTCCTCTGACCAGACGAAACCAGTAGTTCAATTCCAGGCTGCAGCAAAGTCAGATTGTGCAGAAGAATCATCTGTTTCCTGTGGTCTTGTCCTGGTGCTCCTCTGAGACAAGGTCTTTACAGGGGATCTGTATCTGGGGCTCTAGTTGTCCTGGTTTCCGCTGTCTTTCAGGGATGTAGAGGTCCTTTCTAGGTGCTGATCCACCATCTGGTCTGGATATGTACTGGATCCGGGTGACTGCAGTGACCCTCTGATCTGGATACAGACTGGATCTGGTGGCTACGGTGACCTCGGAACAAGAGAGAAACAGACTAATATTAGCGTAGATGCCATTCTTCTAATGATGTAGCAAGTACATAGGGTGTTATGGGAAGTGTTCCCAGTTCCGGTTTACCTAATTAATGCAGCCTAAAAATCCTTTAACGGATTTGGATAATAAAAGCATATTAGTATGTTATGTGTATGCCAGGTTAAAGAGATGGGTCTTTAATCTAGATTTAAACTGCAAGAGTGTGTCTGCCTCCCGAACAATGTTAGGTAGGTTATTCCAGAGTTTGGGCGCCAAATAGGAAAAGGATCTGCCGCCCGCAGTTGATTGTGATATTCTAGGTATTATCAAATTTCCTGAGTTTTGAGAGCATAGCGGACGTAGAGGATTATAATGTAAAAGGAGCTCCATTAAATACTGAGGTGCTAAACCATTCAGGGCTTTATAAGTAATAAGCAATATTTTAAAATCTATACAATGTTTGATAGGTAGCCAGTGCAGTGTTGACAGGACCGAGCTAATATGGTCATACTTCCTGGTTCTAGCTGCTGCATTTTGGACTAACTGTAGTTTTTTCATTAAGCGTGCAGCCACCCAATGAACCACCCAATAAAGCATTACAATAATCTAACCTTGAGGTCATAAACGCATTATTTTTAACATTTCTATATTTGACATTTAGAGCATAGGTCATAGTTTTGATATATTTTTGAAATGGAAAAATGCAATTTTACAAATTCTAGAAACATGGCTTTCTAAGGAAAGATTTAATTTTGAGGAATGTTAGTATTTATATTTTCACTAAAAAGGTCTAAGACTCATTGATCTCGACTTCATTTTTCATTTCCACAACTCCTGGCATAAATTAAGAAATGACTGTCACTGTAAGATAAAAAAAAATAATAATAAGCTTGAGTCTTTTTGGTTTAAAATTCATAATATCTCTCATAAATTAATGCGTAAACAAACTCACAAGATCATATCAACCTAGGATTATCAGAAGTGTATTTATTAATATTTTATTTTGAATTGAGGAATTTTTATTACATTATTAAATAATTATATAACATTATTATAAAATTATAAAATTATTATATTAACACTAGAACCGCCACGGGGTAATTTTTAACCATAGCTGTTTTTCAAATATAGGCTACATAATTTATTTTCCATTAAAAAAATTCCAAGTCTCACAGTTATTGACTTTTACTAAAATTTTGTTATTTAGATTAAACCAGAGTAAAAGTGGTGGGTTTATACCTACAAGCGCCATCGGGTCAAATTTACGCACATACTTCCTTTAACCCTCTGGAGTCTAAGGGTATTTTTGGGGCCTGGGGAAGTTTTGTCATGCCCTGACATTTGTGCTTTTTTCAGTTTCTTATAAATATCTAAATGGCTAAAGTCTAATCTTACTGTAATCAGCACACACTGGGCTATAATAATATGTGAGCAGCATGTATGTACATGATTGTATTTTTGAGAGAAAAAAATGTTATGCGTGGTTAGTGAAAAACTAAAAATGTTAAATCACTTGAATAAGGACATAAAACACATAAAGAACAATGGTTCCCGGGATTTTTGAGAACTGGAGCTTGTAGCCTAGAATTTTTCTTTCTAAATTATGTGAAAATCATCTTGTTTACTCACTCACAGAAAACAATATATTGATTAAAATTTTCTAAGACACTTTTTGTTGGTAAAAGTCATATGCGAGTAGACGTCAACTATCATGAATATCATTGTGATTTACACCTGAGAAGACAAAGGCCTGCATAGTGAGCCTTTCAGCTGTCGAGCTGTAATTGAGCGACGTGTTAACTTACTGCAAACTAGGGCCGTGAAAATGGCTGATTAACTAAATTCAAATGTATTACTTAAATATGATCAAAATTATAATTTTATTTCTATTTAAAATAAATAATTTCAGTTAGGGTGAAGAAAAGCTTTTGGTTTCCTTCTCTAGGCCACAAGAGATAGCATCGAGCAAAATATTACTAATACACATTTATTCAAAGCATAAGAAAACATGAATATCTGTGGAAAAAAAATGTTTAATGCATAATGTTTAAAATAAAGTTTGTAAGCCAATTTAATTAAGTTGCTTGAACAACTATAAACAAACACCAGTCTCAAGTCCCATGGAGGAGATCGAAAGTATACAAAAGAGGAGCGACGACAGTGAAGGACAAGAGAAGACCAGGCCTGGATTTTATTTTGTGTTTGGTATTGCAGAACATTTATTTTAACCATTGCAAAAATAAATTTCTGCCTGAACTAAAAGGTTTTTTTTGTTTTGTTTATTTAAAACGAGACACATCTGCTCATTATTTTTTACCTATTTCACAATTATTTTTATCTCCAAACTGTTTTAGATAGCTCTGCTTTGCTTCTTATGCTTTTAAAAAAAAAAGCGTTGAATTGTGCTCCATTCTCGCCAACACACACGGAAGGATCATGAATGCATTTTCTGCAACAAAACACAGCAGCGCAGATTACAGTTCAGTGAAGTGAGCCTGTTTCACGTTTTTATGGACACTACATATTTTAACGTCTGTAAACAAAACATAAAATTAAAATATTAGTAGTGTAATTTTCAGTTGTACTCTAAAAAATTTTTTTTTCTTAATTTCTGTCATCAAACTTTTAAGTAAGATTAGGCTTCGTGTCAACTTTCTTTTTTTCTTTTTTTTCCTCAAATATTTTGATGGGTTGTGAAATAGATTACACTTGTCTAGGTGGGTCGTGGAATGGAAAAGTTTGCGAACCCCCCGGCTAACTGATCCGCGACTGTACCAGAATTATTAATTTGTTTTTCAAATCCAGAAGTTATCAGCAATTTTTATTTAAAAAAAGGTTTTGTCGATTTTTGTACACCTATACACTCTTTAATAGATGTTTTCATGTTTCAACCAAATTTAATCAACCTATTATTCAATGCATTACTTCTATATAAATAAAGAAAAAAATTAAGAAAATCTTGCAAGTAGTCTTATCATATCCTTAGTCTCAAATCTGAATGATTTATGACCCTGATTTATGGCCTGATTTATGTACGTACAGTCAGCGTAGACTGACAGGTAGTCTGAAGTGTACATGGTCAGTTTGGATTGATTTATGACTATATGGCCTGTCAGTCAAAGCGGTTGCCATGTCACCGGGTCCTGTCACCCTTGATTGACATGACAGAGGTGTGTGTAAATCAAAAGATCAAACAGATCTCAGATTTGACTTGTGTTGCGTTTATTACTGGATATATGATGGTTGTATCTGTAACCAGAGCTGTGGGGGTTTCTGTGGAGTTCCTTCCTGACCTGTTCCCCACTTCCAGTCACGAGGTGTTTGGGTTCTTCCTGGAAAATAAAAGTGAGTGTATTGACGCCTTGACAGGATCCATGTTTGTTTGATCTATATGGTATATGTTGTTACCTAGACACCCACAGACCACATGCTCCCCGTCTACATCCACATTTGAAAAGGAGGAGGATGTCTGGAGTCTTTCCAGGTGAGAATTTTATTTTTATTTTAGGAAATGCAATGTTGTCTTTTATGTAGGACACTAGGTTTTTAAGACTTCTATGACAAGTCAGAGAGAGAGAGAGAGAGAGAGAGAGAGAGAGAGAGAGAGAGAGAGAGTGAGACAATTATTTAAATCAGCAACTAACCAAGCCACTGAAGAGATAAATAATTTAATGTTATCTGAAATTAATAAAATCAAACAGGCATTCATTAATGTTAAGAAAATACTATCCATAATATGTGATGTAAAAGGAGTTGAAGTCTCACGTTCAATTTAAAACCAACTTTAAAACACACACACACACACACACACACACACATTGGGTTTCCATGTTCTATGGGATATCCCGTAGACGTAATGGTTTTTTATACTGTACAAATTGTATTTTGCATCACGTACACCAACCTTACACATAAACCTACCCCTTACAGAAAATTTCGTTCATTTTAAGATTTTCAAAAACACTTCATTCTGTATGATTTATAAACTTGTTTCCTCACGGGGACAAAAACAATCCCAAAGGATTTTGGATATTGCCATCATTCTTCCCCCACACACAGTAAAACTGAGCAAACTAAATTTTAATTATGAGCAAAATCGTATTTGTTGTTTTTACTTTGTGTTGTTTTTTAAGAAATGTTTTCATTTTAATATAGCCTGTAGATAGTATGTGTACTGTAAATGAACAAATATACATTTAGCTTAAACTCAGTAAAATAATTACCCCTACCATTTTAAACATGTTTAAAAGATTAAACACATTGTGTGTCACTAAAGCAAGGCACACTGTCTATTGTCTTATTTTTTAAATAACCTGATGACCAGCATTGTTTCTTTAGATCATTTATGCACACAAGTGCTTTTTTCACACGAGTAGAAAACTCTTTGGATGTGTTTGACAGAAACATCATTTCTACATCAGAAAACTTTTTTAAACGCATGACTGAACTTTTCTCATTCGACAGAAATACTATTTTCAAATTATTTACCCAGGCCTATAACACCTTGTGTAAATGATCTCACCTAGAACAGAAAACATACACTTTGACTATTTGACTATTTCATGTAATGAAAGGCATCATGTAATGTTAAATGGTTTACTAAAAAAATTAAAGCACCAGCAGCTGTGATTTTCAAAATGAAAGAAATGTACAAGCTAAGGATGTTTCAACTATCATCATTACCTTTTGACCCTGATAAACCGGTAATGAATTTTCTATGCAAGTGACACGACAGTTCTCATACTATTTGTGTAAATAGCTGTGCTAAAACATTTATGACTATTTTTGCATGCCAACAGATCATTCACAATTTGTTTGTTGGACTGTACGTTTTTAGGTGATCTTTGTGTGGTGTCATCATAATAGGAATAAATGAAAATTAAGAAATTAAGTTACAGTTTTTCTCTTTGAGATATTTCTTTTAGTGCAACTTTGTGTCCGTCCAAAAAGTGTGATCACATGAAGCATCAGCACAAAAATGAAGTCTAGCTGTTTTACACGTAAAACTATTACAACCTAAACAAATCAAACGGTTTCACTGAAAGCTGCACACTCGTTTATGTTTGGGCGTGTTAAAGTTTCCACACTCTTGTGTATATACATTTTACCCATAACCTTTTGAGTATTCGAGCGACCAAATCACTAAGAAAGAGATTATAGCAGGAAAACAAATGTTTACAATGCATATAAAATTCAGAATACAATTGTAAAAAAATTTAAATGTTGATTTGTAAATGATATTTTTGTTAATCCACTAGATTAAGTCATCTTGTTCAGATAGCAGATGACACAATTCACGTTTTGTTTGTTTGGCCGTTTTTATTTTAAGACTCCTGTAAGTTCATGCTAACTCCTGCATGGGAAAGAGAGCAAGGTGAGCACATCCGATTCATTTAAGAAAAATTATTAAACATTTACCCAAACTTTTTTATTATTTTGACAAAACACAACACAACAACATTAAAGAATGTTATCAGTTCCTATGGCCATCTTCTTTGATTCAAATAAAGCAACATCTCTGGTGTACGCAAGCATCTACAATGTGTGTATGTGCTAAACATCTTTGTTTCTCCACTTCTGCCAGATTTGTTAGATGGGCTACTCTTGTAATACAAACACATTTGAGAACTACGATGTTCTCGCTTTTTTAATGGTTATAGAAAAATTCAAACATAACTTTTGCATATGGATTATCTGTGAGCAAAACTGACTAAAAAATCACTGAATTATGAAATGCAAAAGTGTGTACGGCATTTGGCAAAAAATTGTCAATATATATAATTTTATTTTATTTATTTATTTAATTTTACCAGAGATAGTTGACTGATCTGTTTACATGTTGTTTTGCAGTTTTCTGATAAAGAGTTTTCTCTGACTGTGGTCAAACATGCAGTGCCTGTTCATAGGAATTTTTACAGCATAACTACAGCATAAAAATATCGCCCCTAAATCTAGAGCTCTTGTTCATATAGCTGATGACAATGTTCACGTTTTTATTTGTCGTACTCGTTTGTTTCGAAATTTCCGCTTGACATTTAAAGAGTAGGCCTATGTGTACACGGTCAGAAGCATTAGCATCTACCTTGTGCTGAGATTTTTCTGCTTTGTCCACTTTTGGTGAATTTGCTAGAGAGACTATGTCACCTTGTTGTAATGTGATTACGTTTAAGATCCATAAGATTGCACTAAACGCCCTTGAATAGGTTATAGACATACTCTTTTATACAGGAAATATGTTTCCACAACAGAAATATGTATCAGAATAACAAATACCTAATAGAGAAATCCTCACTTCTAAACTATAGTGAAAACTTTTAATGTTGATCTGGTCCACCAGCCGTGTATCTTTTTCATTGATTTTTAGATAAAGACTATTCTCAGAGTTTGGTCAAACAGGCAAAAACATGAACAAAATAGAGTACAAGATGATTAAATGATTGTCAAGAGAGTGTTTAAACTGAGATTGCGATGCACTTTAGAGCTTTTTCTGGTCTACCTGTGTCACAAAGACACATAATAGCCACTACCTCAACTTGAAAATGAGTCCTGCCCTTTTCTGTTCTGACTGTTACACTTAATATAAACCAGTCTATTACACTTAAAGTTAGACATTAAAAGTCAAGGATGCCACAGGAACTATTTCCTTTGTCTGTTTCTCTAAACATCACACTGGTAAATAAACCAGAGATGACATGTAGAAAGAATTCATTGAAAGGGGCATGTTTTAGTCCATTTTAGATGGTCTGCACCAACACATGTTTTAGATGTTTTAGGTATTCATCAGACCAAAAGGTTTGATTCGGGAAACACATACGACTGGAACTGCGTGTTGTCATGACTGTCTTTATTATTTGATCTACTTTTACTTTTAAAACAACACACTGTGAAATTACGGTCTTCGACAGCATGGGCCCCTGAAATGTTGTAGTATATCTTTATTGTTTTCACAAAATATCTAAACATTTATCTATCTTAAAATATTAGTTATTACGTGTTTACAAAGTTGTCATGTCCGACGTTTACATTTTAAGAACATTTGATATAGTTTATCGTTTTTACATTTTATAACATATATTTCACCAAACCTTGAGGCCTGAAAAAATAGGGTTAGCATCAGTCCACATTTCAGCTGTTAGTCAGAAAATGCAGGTGATTTCATTACTGAGATAATCTACATGATGTGAAACTAGCGCACAGTTACATTACAGTTTTGGGTTCTAGTCATTGTTGAATAGTGTTTGTTACTGTTCCACATGTTTAACACCGCACTACTCCATTGTGAAGACATGTACTGTATAAAACGTTTTTCACTATAGTAGTCCAACTCTGAAACCAGACCAAACAAAAATGAGCTTGAGCCTTAGTTGTAGCAGAATTAAAATGTTTTCTTTTTATCTTTCCATGATTTGTGCGTATTGTTCTGAACCACGGTTTCATTTTTAACATCACAATTCATATTGTTTTGTCCTGTGTGATTGTAAAAAGTTTTTTGTGTGAGTGTCTGTTTTTTTTTTGCAAACAGTACTGCTGTAAAGTTGGCGAGCTCTTTGTGTTCTCTGCTTTACCGTGTTTATATACGTCAGAATTCTTTACATTTGCTCGATTAAATTAAGTATTTTACACAGTTTTGGGTAATGCGTGTGTGAATATAGAATGCCCCTCAAGGATCTTTAAAAATATTTTTTCTTGAAATATCCATGTAACACTCTGAATCGAGACTGCTTCTTTTAAATATAACATTAACACATTAATAATAATAATAATAGTTCTCGGCCGATTTGTACATTATTAAATTATATTAGTGGTCGTCACAAACTTAAGGTGTAAACAAAACTACCTTGCAACAGTGTGCTTTAGATTTACTAGCAAGATCGTTTTAATGCTTTGTTCGTAAGGAAAACATACGTTGTTCAAGAGAAAATAATCTCACTGAAAGTGCTAAAGCATCCAATGTTTTATGACTACTGAAGGTGTCACATCCTTGTTTGTTTCACACCTGTGGGCTCCTAACTACATTCCAAGTGTGATATTTAAAAAAGGTTTAGGGACATATAGTTAACCACAGAAGACTTTCTGTATGCTCCTGTTACAATGGCTGCCGCTGCTCCAAACAGTCCTGAAACATCTAGAAGAATGATGTGTGTAACACCGCCAAGAAGTTCTGTTGAAATAAGAGAGGAGCTGACTTTTACACCATGGAGAAATCAAGGGAAGAGCATAAGAAAGGTTCTCAGAGAAGATGAAGATATTGTGAAACAAGATTTCACCGTGTCTTATGATCGTGTGGGGAGATTTGTGTTTGACAAAGAGTTGCAGATTGTGAAGCTCTACGTTTTGGAATCTTACGAAGAATATACATCCGAATGCACCTACCTGCTTTTGACCGCCGTAGACTGGGCATACTTCTACAATCAAATTTGGAGAAACTTTAATATGGATGAAAACATCTGGTACATTTTCCAGTGGGATGGTACAACGCCTGGTATGCGGTACCATGCGAGCAAGCCACCAGACGACATATCCATAGCATCCTGTTGGAACAAAACGCTTCATGACCAGAATTATCTCATGCAGATAAATAAACGTCGGGAGGACTTTGAAACAAACTTTGACTCTGATGAGTCTGATCGTGACTGGTCTCTTTCTGAGGTCAACCCTTATGAAGGTTTCAAAAAGAGACTATATTTTGAGCAATGTGACATACCAATGTTGAACACAATTTTTTCAATGATAAACAAGCTGTTTCAGTCCATTTAAATTTATTTTAAAACCGAATGATCAGTCAGATAATAGTGTATTCGGTATAACAAACCTGAACAATGATGTTGTAATGTTTCTTTTTCAGTGTTTACTCACCCTTCTATGTGTTCCTTGCTCTATGTTTAATAAATGGCTATTGGATTAAGTTTTCCCAAGCCACAATACATTACAGTTACTTGAAACAAATGTCTTAACAAAAATCCTAATAAACCTCGTAATCTTTAATCAAAATATCTTCCAGTGAAAATGACAGAATTCTCTTTGGTGACATAAGCTAGGTTTCGTCGGTCAAAACACATCCCTAATTAGGCCCCTTCACCCTGCTCCATTTTTGAGTGCAACACCCCCATCTCAACAACCAACCAAGCAACATTTGAAACGTAGAAACAAGACCACCCATTTTTATTTTTTGTTCGAATGTACACACCACTACTTCCTCGTGACTATGGCTAGTCTTCATCCCCTGTGAGCGGCTGACCTCATAAACTCTGCAGTTATCACAGGCTATTCTAGATCTGCGAACAAGGGTTTTACAGCACGGTCGACAGAGTTACTGCAACATCTTGTCGATCAAAAACATTATCTACGTGGACTGACAGAATCAGCTTCAACAATCAAATTTGTCTGAAACTGATGCACTCTCTAATTTTTCAAATAATAAGGCTTCGACGGATCTGAACCATAAACCAGAAATTGAAACTGAAATTGCACAAGGCCTGGATCGTCGTGGATTAATACAGACAGTCCAGATTCTGGGAAATGGTGACAACATTCTATATTGATTAGGGTACAAAGTTTATCTCTTTAATTAAATTCTGAAAAGGATGTCTGACACAGCGCAAAAGCAGATGGAGTGCAACTGGAGTTCTGGCGCCGCTACGGAGGATCAGCTGAAGTGCGACTGCACCCCGGGGGAAGCGTGTCATGAAACAGACTACATAGACACTATGTTTAAACAGCATTACCAAGAACAAATGATCAAACTGATGCATGCGGTCATAGAGAATCCAAATCATGATTGTACCGGGGATACCAAGTGTGTAAAAAATCTTAAGAATGAAATGAACGTTGTAAGAAGCCTGAAAAATAACCCATGGCCTGATTTGACTAGTATGTTTATTACCAGTAAAGAATCAGTCTGTGTAACGACTAGAAAAATTCTGGATGTGATGGATAAAATGTTGAATCACATTTTAATCTTTTGCAGTTTATGAAAAAATGGGTCTGGGCTCATGAAAAATGTGTTAATGTTATATTTAAAAGAAGCAGTCTCGATTCAGAGTGTTACATGGATATTTCAAGAAAAAATATTTTTAAAGATCCTTGAGGGGCATTCTATATTCACACACGCATTACCCAAAACTGTGTAAAATACTTAATTTAATCGAGCAAATGTAAAGAATTCTGACGTATATAAACACGGTAAAGCAGAGAACACAAAGAGCTCGCCAACTTTACAGCAGTACTGTTTGCAAAAAAAGACAGACACTCACACAAAAAACTTTTTACAATCACACAGGACAATACAATATGAATTGTGATGTTAAAAATGAAACCGTGGTTCAGAACAATACGCACAAATCATGGAAAGATAAAAAGAAAACATTTTAATTCTGCTACAACTAAGGCTCAAGCTCATTTTTGTTTGGTCTGGTTTCAGAGTTGGACTACTATAGTGAAAAACGTTTTATACAGTACATGTCTTCACAATGGAGTAGTGCGGTGTTAAACATGTGGAACAGTAACAAACACTATTCAACAATGACTAGAACCCAAAACTGTAATGTAACTGTGCGCTAGTTTCACATCATGTAGATTATCTCAGTAATGAAATCACCTGCATTTTCTGACTAACAGCTGAAATGTGGACTGATGCTAACCCTATTTTTTCAGGCCTCAAGGTTTGGTGAAATATATGTTATAAAATGTAAAAACGATAAACTATATCAAATGTTCTTAAAATGTAAACGTCGGACATGACAACTTTGTAAACACGTAATAACTAATATTTTAAGATAGATAAATGTTTAGATATTTTGTGAAAACAATAAAGATATACTACAACATTTCAGGGGCCCATGCTGTCGAAGACCGTAATTTCACACTGTGTTGTTTTAAAAGTAATAGTAGATCAAATAATAAAGACAGTCATGACAACACGCAGTTCCAGTCGTATGTGTTTCCCGAATCAAACCTTTTGGTCTGATGAATACCTAAAACATCTAAAACATGTGTTGGTGCAGACCATCTAAAATGGACTAAAACATGCCCCTTTCAATGAATTCTTTCTACATGTCATCTCTGGTTTATTTACCAGTGTGATGTTTAGAGAAACAGACAAAGGAAATAGTTCCTGTGGCATCCTTGACTTTTAATGTCTAACTTTAAGTGTAATAGACTGGTTTATATTAAGTGTAACAGTCAGAACAGAAAAGGGCAGGACTCATTTTCAAGTTGAGGTAGTGGCTATTATGTGTCTTTGTGACACAGGTAGACCAGAAAAAGCTCTAAAGTGCATCACAATCTCAGTTTAAACACTCTCTTGACAATCGTTTAATCATCTTGTACTCTATTTTGTTCATGATTTTGCCTGTTTGACCAAACTCTGAGAATAGTCTTTATCTAAAAATCAATGAAAAAGATACACGGCTGGTGGACCAGATCAACATTAAAAGTTTTCACTATAGTTTAGAAGTGAGGATTTCTCTATTAGGTATTTGTTATTCTGATACATATTTCTGTTGTGGAAACATATTTCCTGTATAAAAGAGTATGTCTATAACCTATTCAAGGGCGTTTAGTGCAATCTTATGGATCTTAAACGTAATCACATTACAACAAGGTGACATAGTCTCTTTAGCAAATTCACCAAAAGTGGACAAAGCAGAAAAATCTCAGCACAAGGTAGATGCTAATGCTTCTGACCGTGTACACATAGGCCTACTCTTTAAATGTCAAGCGGAAATGTCGAAACAAACGAGTACGACAAATCAAAACGTGAACATTGTCATCAGCTATATGAACAAGAGCTCTAGATTTAGGGGCGATATTTTTATGCTGTAGTTATGCTGTAAAAATTCCTATGAACAGGCACTGCATGTTTGACCACAGTCAGAGAAAACTCTTTATCAGAAAACTGCAAAACAACATGTAAACAGATCAGTCAACTATCTCTGCTAAAATTAAATAAATAAAATTATATATTGACAATTTTTGTCTTATGTGCTCATTACAGCTAAAATCCTGTTTTGCAAAATGCCGTACACACTTTTGCATTTCATAATTCAGTGATTTTTTA
Organism: Carassius carassius; assembly: GCF_963082965.1. Taxonomy (NCBI): domain Eukaryota; kingdom Metazoa; phylum Chordata; class Actinopteri; order Cypriniformes; family Cyprinidae; genus Carassius; species Carassius carassius. The sequence goes on from NW_026775196.1 coordinate 1,417,932, forward strand.
GTCAGTTTTGCTCACAGATAATCCATATGCAAAAGTTATGTTTGAATTTTTCTATAACCATTAAAAAAGTGAGAACATCGTAGTTCTCAAATGTGTTTGTATTACACGAGTAGCCCATCTAACAAATCTGGCAGAAGTGGAGAAACAAAGATGTTTAGCACATACACACATTGTAGATGCTTGCGTACACCAGAGATGTTGCTTTATTTGAATCAAAGAAGATGGCCATAGGAACTGATAACATTCTTTAATGTTGTTGTGTTGTGTTTTGTCAAAATAATAAAAAAGTTTGGGTAAATGTTTAATAATTTTTCTTAAATGAATCGGATGTGCTCACCTTGCTCTCTTTCCCATGCAGGAGTTAGCATGAACTTACAGGAGTCTTAAAATAAAAACGGCCAAACAAACAAAACGTGAATTGTGTCATCTGCTATCTGAACAAGATGACTTAATCTAGTGGATTAACAAAAATATCATTTACAAATCAACATTTAAATTTTTTTACAATTGTATTCTGAATTTTATATGCATTGTAAACATTTGTTTTCCTGCTATAATCTCTTTCTTAGTGATTTGGTCGCTCGAATACTCAAAAGGTTATGGGTAAAATTTATATACACAAGAGTGTGGAAACTTTAACACGCCCAAACATAAACGAGTGTGCAGCTTTCAGTGAAACCGTTTGATTTGTTTAGGTTGTAATAGTTTTACGTGTAAAACAGCTAGACTTCATTTTTGTGCTGATGCTTCATGTGATCACACTTTTTGGACGGACACAAAGTTGCACTAAAAGAAATATCTCAAAGAGAAAAACTGTAACTTAATTTCTTAATTTTCATTTATTCCTATTATGATGACACCACACAAAGATCACCTAAAAACGTACAGTCCAACAAACAAATTGTGAATGATCTGTTGGCATGCAAAAATAGTCATAAATGTTTTAGCACAGCTATTTACACAAATAGTATGAGAACTGTCGTGTCACTTGCATAGAAAATTCATTACCGGTTTATCAGGGTCAAAAGGTAATGATGATAGTTGAAACATCCTTAGCTTGTACAATTCTTTCATTTTGAAAATCACAGCTGCTGGTGCTTTAATTTTTTTAGTAAACCATTTAACATTACATGATGCCTTTCATTACATGAAATAGTCAAATAGTCAAAGTGTATGTTTTCTGTTCTAGGTGAGATCATTTACACAAGGTGTTATAGGCCTGGGTAAATAATTTGAAAATAGTATTTCTGTCGAATGAGAAAAGTTCAGTCATGCGTTTAAAAAAGTTTTCTGATGTAGAAATGATGTTTCTGTCAAACACATCCAAAGAGTTTTCTACTCGTGTGAAAAAAGCACTTGTGTGCATAAATGATCTAAAGCAGTGGTTCCCAAACTTTTCCATTCTACGACCCACCTAGACAAGTGTAATCTATTTCACGACCCACCAAAATATATATATATAAAAAAAATAAGAAAACGATTGACATTACTTTAAGCCTAATCTTAAAAGTTTGATGACAGAAATTAAGTATTTAATAAAAATAACAAATTTTCACTACTAATATTTCAGTTTTAATTTTTGTTTACAGACGTTAAAATATGTAGTGTCCATAAAAACGTGAAGCAGGCTCACTCTAGTGAACTGTAATCTGCGCTGCTGTGTTTTGTTGCAGAAAATACATTCATGATCTTCCGTTTGTGTCGGCGAGAACGGAGCACAATCCAACACTTATTTAGAAAAGCATGAGAAGCAAAGCAGAGCTATCTAACAGTTTTGAGATTAAAATAATTGTGAAATTGGTAAAAAATTATAATAAACAGATGTGTCTCATTTTAAATAATAATAAAAAAAATATATTTATTTTTGTGATGGTTAAATAAATGTTCAGCAATATCTTCAAAAGACTTCTGAACTTTGGCAAATTTTTCTCTAAACAGAGATGATACATCAAGGAAATATTGCAAACTTTTGTACATTTTGTTATGTGGAAATGTTTAAATCTTGTAGTGTTACAATTAATCCTGCATTTGTGCCCTGCTTATGGAATTACATTTGTTTCAATAATAATGAACGAAACTTTATAAAACTGAACGTAACTTTTTCAGAAACTATCAAAAATATGCCATTACAAAAGAAGAAAAACACTATGAAAATGAAAAAAAATTAACTCAGTCACACAAATTTAACAGGCTCTTCAAATATGCTTCATTCTTTGTTAATGTTTTTCAAAGATTCGTTTTCGCTAATCGTGGATTCTGAATTCATTGCTACAGATTTCGCTTACGTTTCGCAGTTTTTCGTTTGGTGTTTTGACACAAACATCTCATGGGGGTGGTGTTAACAGTGATCTACTCTGATTGGATAGTGAGCTTTTGATGGACAGGTGCTCTCTGACCGGGAAGTACAGACACCACCCAGTGGCCTCTCTCGTCCTTCACTGTCGTCGCTCCTCTTTTGTATACTTCCTATCTCCTCCGGGGTTCTCGAGACCGGTGAGTGTTGCAGGTGTCGCTCATTTCCCAATCACTCCACGGCTCTCGGCCCCGCCCCACTCGTCACATTCGTGCAGCCCTAGACTGAACTGTGTGAGTGTGTGTGTGTGTTTTTATTGAAACGCAAATTTAGCTGCAGCCAAGTGACTTTGTGTGACCCACCTTGTTCCATTCTGTGACCCACAAGTGGGTCGCGACCCACAGTTTGAAAACCCCTGATCTAAAGAAACAATGCTGGTCATCAGGTTATTTAAAAAATAAGACAATAGACAGTGTGCCTTGCTTTAGTGACACACAATGTGTTTAATCTTTTAAACATGTTTAAAATGGTAGGGGTAATTATTTTACTGAGTTTAAGCTAAATGTATATTTGTTCATTTACAGTACACATACTATCTACAGGCTATATTAAAATGAAAACATTTCTTAAAAAACAACACAAAGTAAAAACAACAAATACGATTTTGCTCATAATTAAAATTTAGTTTGCTCAGTTTTACTGTGTGTGGGGGAAGAATGATGGCAATATCCAAAATCCTTTGGGATTGTTTTTGTCCCCGTGAGGAAACAAGTTTATAAATCATACAGAATGAAGTGTTTTTGAAAATCTTAAAATGAACGAAATTTTCTGTAAGGGGTAGGTTTATGTGTAAGGTTGGTGTACGGTGATGCAAAATACAATTTGTACAGTATAAAAAACCATTACGTCTACGGGATATCCCATAGAACATGGAAACCCAATGTGTGTGTGTGTGTGTGTGTGTGTGTGTTTTAAAGTTGGTTTTAAATTGAACGTGAGACTTCAACTCCTTTTACATCACATATTATGGATAGTATTTTCTTAACATTAATGAATGCCTGTTTGATTTTATTAATTTCAGATAACATTAAATTATTTATCTCTTCAGTGGCTTGGTTAGTTGCTGATTTAAATAATTCTCTCTCTCTCTCTCTCTCTCTCTCTCTCTCTGACTTGTCATAGAAGTCATAAAAACCTAGTGTCCTACATAAAAGACAACATTGCATTTCCTAAAATAAAAATAAAATTCTCACCTGGAAAGACTCCAGACATCCTCCTCCTTTTCAAAGGTGGTTGTAGACGGGGAGCATGTGGTCTGTGGGTGTCTAGGTAACAACATATACCATATAGATCAAACAAACATGGATCCTGTCAAGGCGTCAATACACACTTTTATTTTCCAGGAAGAACCCAAACACCTCGTGACTGGAAGTGGGGAACAGGTCAGGAAGGAACTCCACAGAAACCCCCACAGCTCTGGTTACAGATACAACCATCATATATCCAGTAATAAACGCAACACAAGTCAAATCTGAGATCTGTTTGATCTTTTGATTTACACACACCTCTGTCATGTCAATCAAGGGTGACAGGACCCGGTGACATGGCAACCGCTTTGACTGACAGGCCATATAGTCATAAATCAATCCAAACTGACCATGTACACTTCAGACTACCTGTCAGTCTACGCTGACTGTACGTACATAAATCAGGCCATAAATCAGGGTCATAAATCATTCAGATTTGAGACTAAGGAAATGATGAGACTACTCTTGCATTTCACAAAGAACTTTTTTTCCGCCTCCACGAATGAGACTGGTCAGTGTCGGTCATTATGCGGCCTTGTTGAGGTAAATTGTAGTTTTGTTTGCACTTTTTTTTGTCATTTTAGCAGGCTATTAATTTGCTGGGTAAAATACCCTAGCTGCTTAGCTAGTTGCTAGCCACTTAAGTTGCTAGTCTCTAGTCACTGAAGTTGGCACTTAAGTCAATGAAGTAGGCTTTTGGATATAATAATTAGACCAGTTTTTATTAAACATAGAAAATGCATAAGTGGCTCATTAAAAAACAGGTACCTTGTCCTTCACCCTCCATGCAAGCTGACTCTGTTGAGCTCAGCGCACCTGCTAGCAACAGTGAACATGATTCCTCTGACAAGCCCGGGTACTCTGCTTCCAACACCAAGCAGAGCCTTGTTGCATCCACAATGGTTAATCCTCCAAACACATGTCCTCCACAAAATCCACATGCACCATCCTCCAGCTCTGCATCTGTGTCAGAGCCAGCAACATTCTGCCCTACTCAAAACAGACAATCCTCCTCCAACTCTGTGTCTGTTCCCCCTGACTTAGATTTGTATAGCCCATCCCAGCCCAAGCTAAGTAGCTATCCTAAGCACCCATTTGGACAGGCTATCAGGTGTTTCAATGCGATCTGGTATCAATCTCAACCATGGGTTTAGTGTCTCCAATTCAGAAAGAGATGACACGTTCACAGAAGTAGGCTACACCAATTGGAAAAAGCACTGATAAAAATCAGTGGTTTTCAGAAACATGCCTCTGGCACTGCACACGTCAGAGCCATGTCTGCATGGCAGGAATACCAGTGCCGGACAGAGACTGATAATACCATTGTTCACCAGCTTGGTCAAACTCAAAAAAACAGATATCATGTAAAAAGTATTGGGGAAGTTATTCAGTTTCTGGTGGTTAATGAACTTGCTCTACGTGGGCATCATCATGGGGGTGGGGATGAGGAAGGTCTTTTAATTCGGCTATTTGATTACACCCTCCAAAAAGACCTTAAACTAGCAGAGATTGCAAAAAGCATTGCAGAAAATGCGAAATACACGTCCAATTTGATTCAGAACGAGATAAGTCAAACTCTTGCCAAAATGGTACTAAAAGACATCCAGACCAAATATGAGGTGGCCGACTCTCCTGGCCTTTGTATTAAAAGTGATGGTACCAGGGATCAGTGTAACATTGAGAATTTGTCAGTCATCATTTGATTTGTCCGCAACTCGATTCCAGAGGAACACCTCATTGAATTAAATCAGCTTGATGCTGAGTATGTGTGTGACCAAATTCTGTCTAATCTGTCTGACCTGGGTTACAATGGTGACAATTTAGTGTCTCAGTGTTATGATGGTGCTTCTGTCGTGTCAGGAGTGCAGGCTTTGCTGCAAAACAAAGTGGGTAAAGATATCCCATATGTGCACTGCTACAACCACCAATCCATTTGGCAGTGGTACATGCAATGCATGCAGAACCGGTGGCAAAGAAGTTCTTTGACTGGTCCAGTTCATTGAACACATTTTGCACTGAGAGCATTTCTCTCAGTGTGGAAGTAGGCCTACAAACCCACCTAAAAGGAGACAGATAGTTAATTCACAACTTGTCAATTGAGTTATCTTGTCTACAATAGGGCAAGGTGGTGACTCTGATGACCAAACTGCCCCTAATCAGACTTTTAAAATGGCTATGTTCAACATTTTTGATAGGGCTATTGTGGAGATAGAGACAAGATTATCTCAAATAAATGTTGATTTAATGAGGGCAACATCATTTCTCCTACCAAAATCAGTGTCTTTCCTTGACCCTTCTCTCCTGAACCCACTTCAAGTGCTTGCAGGCACAGAGCAAAATATGAACTTGCAAAATGAAATTGCTGTGGCAAAAGCAATGTTGCTCAGTAAACTGTCCACTGATGCTAACCTCTCTGAAGTATGCAAGTGCATTCAGTAGTACAAAGAGCCTGTCCCCATTTTGCATAAGCTGTATGTCACAGCACTCAACATTGGTGTGTCCTCAGCTGCATGTGAAAGTTATTTTTCTACCTTGAGCCACATTCACACCTCTCTCCGAAGATCAATGCTGCATTCAAGGAACAGAGATTTGGTCATTTTGGCACATGAAAAAAAAAATCACAAAAAGTCTGGACATGAATCAATATGTTTCTGAATTTGCCAAGACTAGCCGCAGACTGGTCCTGTAGATAGGATACACTGGATGTATCAGGGACCTGATGAAATCCATGAATAAGTACAATAGTTCACAAAAAGGGTAAAATAATAATAATATTTGCCTATGGCAAACACTACTAATAATAAAAAAACTATATTGAAAAAAAGTTATGTTGCCTCTGCTAATCATATCATAATTTAAATTCTTATAGTTTCACAAAAATAACTTTTATTTCAACTCTCTAGGTCTCCTGACCCCCTGTGGCCTAATATGTTTCCTTTTATCTTGGCCTACATGTTTACATTTACATTTATTCATTTAGCAGACACTTTTATCCAAAGCCACTTACAACCAGAGAATAACATTCAAATACTGTTCTCATACTGTTCAAATGAGCATATCTTTTTTTTTTACCTGGGGGCACATTCACAAATAACCTTTTAAGACGCTACAATTAGCTCCTAACTGACGAATTTAAGAGAGACTCCTAAAAATAAGGGGCTTGTCACTCATAACTTTAGACTAATGTGTAATTCACGAAGCATTTTAGCCCTAGAAGTACCACCTACGGCTTAGAAGAAGAAACAAATGTCCAGTAATTATTCAAGGTTACATTATTGAACAAGCGGATAACATTCAAGTACCTTGACTTGGAAAGTGCACATTGATTATCTCTGCTTCAGATTCCAGCAAAGACTATATTTTTAAGTAAGACTTAGGTTGGCTGGAGTAAGTCAGAAAATCATGTGGTTTTACCAAGCAGTTTTGACAATCGCACTTCAAGGCATCCTTTTCTAGTGTGAGTACATCATTATTATTATTTATTTTTTTCAAGAGTATAATGTAAGAAAAGGTAAAACGATTTCACAGGTTATAATGACTTTCTATAGGCAATGTATATCATCATATTGCTAAGACTTACTAATGTTATTGAATTTAAATTGGAATTAAAGGTTATAATGAGCAATGAACCTTCCTTTGTTTTTGTTTTTTCTCAACATGTTAGTTGAAGTTTGATGTCATGCCAGACACTACAGCAATTGTTGTTTTGCAAAATGACTTAGTTCTTCTTTTTGCTGGATGTCTCGCAAACAAATACATTGTGATTTTCAACAAAAAAATGGTTGCTAACAAGTTGCTAAAAGGGACTACATCCTTTGGCGGGGACTTTAGACGTCATCAAGACAAACCTGCCCACATGGAAAGAAAGAACCAATATGTGGATAAATGCGCATATATGAAACCTATATGCAGTGTATATGCACATATATGATAAAATATATACTGCATATATGCTGCATATATGCCGTATATATACTGCATATATGCTGCATATATACTGCATATATGCTGCATATATGCCGAATATATGCTGCATATATGCGTATATATGCCACATATAGGCAAAATTGAGGTGCATTTTTGTGCATATACAGGAAATATAGGTCTCCTGTATTGCTTCTTCATATCCACATATACGCCCTATACATACAAGATATGTCTTCTATATAGCTAATGGCAGGATCTGGTCATTTTGTAGCTCATATCTCATTTTTGACTGTCATACATCCGAACAAACATGAGACGTCTATACGATGTGCAGATCAAGTCTAAATTGCGTCGGTCGGTCTGGACCATATCTGGACGTCTACTCGACGTGCAAATCCGGTTCATATCTGGACGTCGAACTACAAAAAAATATGGATTTGCTGATAAACCTTGCGTGTGGTACACAAACGAACATGGAACAATACATTTATTAATCCGTGTTAATGTTAGTTAATAAAAAATACTATCGTTCAGTGTTTGTTTATGTTTTTGTTGCTGTTACGTGATGTAGTGGTGTTTGACTAGGGGCGAGACGTGGGCTGATTATTTTCAGAAAATGTATGGATTCGCCGTCCAGACGAAACGCAAAGGCGGCGTTTTCAAATATATCCACTTTGGGACCCGGTTTCAAAACATCGGTTTCACTCTTCCAAAACGCCAGATCCGCGTGGACGAAAATGCCTATCCGCTAAAAAATTTGTGCGGCGAAAAAAAAAAGAGGAAAAAATAAAAATCTCGGACACCCTATCGAACGTCATTGGATAGTGCAATTAGACAATTCTCTTTAAATTCAACATATGTAATTATATACAACTATTATATTAAATGTTTGGAATTTAACTGGGTTATGCTTGTTCAGAGATTGTTTGTATAGTTATCTTAAATACATAGAACACTATTAAAACTCCTCTAACGTTATCCCTCCCTAGTTTTACTTACCGAGACTCGATAAACCTTGTCCCTCATGCTGGCCCTTACAATACCAGTAAGTAAACCAGCATCTAATGGAAATTGATACGGCCATAGCTAACGTTAGTGCTTCTGAGATGGTAAAAGCGCATTTTTTTTTCTGGTGAATTAGCAAATGGTATGCAAACATACAATCAAACATAATACAGTGACAGATAATCTTTAAAGTTTATTTGGGGCACAATGATAAGGCATAATAACAGGCCCGGCTCCACGAGCTATTAGCCGTGTTTCCAGTATCGAGCTTAAACCGGGCATGCTAGTGCGTGCCAGGGCCAGTCGCGTTTCCACTGTCACTTCCGGGGCTTGATCGTGCCTCTCCGGGGCTTGATCGTGCCCCGCCGGGGCTTCCTCGGGGCCAACGGCCAGGTTTTTTTGGCCCGACGAAAACCTTGGGCCAAAGCGGGCCAGCTGGGGCTAGAGGAGGGGTTATGAACAAAGGCCGAGTTTCTCCGCGTCTAGAGAGCTCAGCACTGCAGATCATTTCAGAGAGATAACAGCTTTAACACCGGTATTAAAGACTTTTTAAAATAAGTTGAGCTCAAAACTCACTCTTAGTTAGCAGCAAGTGTTTGAAATAACTTGATCCGATGTGGATTATAATCACTAAACAAGGTAGAAATATTTATAAGCGATGTAAAAGACTATGCACGCTAAACATGTTACCATAGTAAACATGGTAAATATGACCACTTGAAGAAATCAGACAATCAGCTTCTTATTCTCTATCACAATCGTGTATTTATTTAGTAACTCATATTATCTGTCACAAGCCTCGTCTCGAGAGTTTAGCTCACGTTGCCTATCATAAAAAAAATATAATAATGTTTATGTTCAGGAGCTTTTATAAAAATAGAGATATTATCATTCATTTTAAATGTATAGGCTACGGTGGCTACAAATAAACAGAGACAGACTCGACTGAATAAGCAGGCTATTTTCATAAGCGTTAAAAATAAATAAATAAAATAGAAATAAGTGTATTTATGTATGATTAATTTTGAGTCCTGATAAATGAAATCAATATGATCAATGTATCACTTATTCTATAGTTAAAACATCGATGCTTTTGAATTTGAATATATAACAAAGCATGCAAACAAACGGCCACTTTTATCATGTTCGTTTTGTGATCGCGCATGTTCCAGTGACTTCTTAGTTTTCAGATAACTTCTCTTTGATGAAATGATGAGGTTGCATGACGTTGTTCTGAGAGGCGTGTAAAGGGCGTGTTTTAGTGACGCGCAGCGGAGTTTCAGGCCCTGACTGTGGAAACCCTGCGCTATTCTGGCCTCGTGGCTACTGGCCCGAGGCTATTACCCCCCCCCGGCCAGCTTTAACCCTTGTGGGTTGTTGGGGACGTTTTCGTCCACTAGGGGGTAAAGTTGAGTCTTATTTTGGCCACAACTTTCTCTGTGTTTGAGCTAATGGAATGATTTTTGGTGACAAATCTTATTTTGACCCATATTTTGGGAAAATGCTTTGAAATTTTTCAAAAACTCAACGGTACACTGTGGGCAAATTCACTACCCTTTCGGGATGTTCGTGGATGAAAACATCCACTAAATTAAACTGCTGTAAAAATGTATCAGGTAAATATTTTTTTCAATTTTTTTTGCATAAATCTATTAATGAACCTCAGTCCTGATCAAAACTACCAAATTTAAAAAAAAATTCTAAGATTTTAACTTTTTAATTACCAAGTTCATAAACAATGTCACTGATTTGGGAAAAAAAACACACAAAATTACATATTTTCAATATAAAAAGTGATTGTGGACTGAATTTTTTTTATCTTTTATCACAGTCTTGGGCATGTCAAAGATTAGTAAAAAGATTGGCTTTGATGCATTGTTAGTGTTTGTGTAGCATTAGATTTAAATTTTTTCTCCCTAATTTTTTGTTGGTGGCTGTTTTTGCCCCATTGACTTCAATTATAACGACATTTTTTGATTGCAAAGCCATGACACCATATAATCATGCATTCTTGATTGTTTGTGGTTTTCACTTTTGGGAAGAGGTAAAAAAATGTATCTAGGTGGGACCATTAACCCTTTAAATAGGCCTGTGCAAAAAAGACTTGGTTTCTGGCTTGTATATGGAGTTATATGGCGTTATATGGAGTTATATGGCGTATAACAGCAAATTAACGTGTTTGTGTGTGTGTGTGAGATTCTTGATTGTTGGTGGTTTTCCCTGTTGGGAAGAGGTAACATTTGTTATTTTTTACAGTTGATCACTAGGTGGGACCATTAACCCTTTAGATAGGCCTGTGCAAAAAAAGGCTTAGTTTCTGGCTTGTATGGAGTTATATGGAGTATAATAGCAAATTATAGTGTGTGTGTGTGTGTGTGTGTGTGTGTGTGTGTGTGTGATAGAGAGAGAGAGAGAGAAAGAGAGGGTGTGAGAGAGACCTTTGTTCACTTACCTTGATGTACAGTATCTGAAAAAATCAAAATATGCACCTCATGCTCTCAGAACTACATGGACTAAACAATAAAAAAAGAAGTGTGTTTATGCACCTGCTTCCTTTTGATGGTGAAAAGTATGTGAAAAGTTTAAAACCTTAAAATCCTGTAAAAAAATCTACTTCGCATCAAATTTATGAACATAATGTATTATGAACCAAAATGCAATACCAACTTCAAATAAGCTGCAGCTCGCTGGAGGGGTCACGCTACATAATCATTTCTAAAACTTTGGTACAAGTCAAGCCCTTTCTCGTGTTGCTTGCTGCTCTTCTCACCATTAAATATCCAGCACGATGGCATGCAAGTGTTTAAATCCACGTACTTTGCTTTTGTTTAGTCTATTCGCTTGTTAAGTCTGACGTCACGTAGCAGCGCTACCGTGTCCAAACGCTCTATCAGTTACCACGAGAAAACAACAAAAGGTGCTAATATAAACTCACAATGTGATAGAATACTAGCGAAAAAGTTATAATATTAACCTTTAACTCCATACCGAAATACCAGATAGCCAGACAATGAAAATATAAATATTAAAAAAATATATAAAAATTATTTGTGTTTGGGACGCTGTGAGCACGGAGACTGTAGTGTACATCGTAAGTTTGAAAGCGTTCAACTTAAATTATCAATATGAATAAACAGTGCTCATAAACGGCTGCTGAGGTCATATTCTCAAGTGAAGCGAGTTGAGGCCTGGACCTGGAAACAGCGCTTCTTACGTCATCACTTAACAACCGAATACTTTCACCACCATTTAAAAGGCAGCAGGTGCATAAATACACTTTTGTTTATTCCATGTAGTTCTAAGAGCTGAGGTGTACATTGTGATTTTCTGAAATACATTAAGGTAAGTGCGCAAAGGTCTCTCTCACACACACTCTCTATCTCTTTCTCACACACACTCAATATAATATGCTGTTATACTCCATATAGCTTCATATACAAGTCAGAAACTAAGCTTTTTTTGCACAGGCCTATCTAAAGGGTTAATGGTCCCACCTAGTGATCAGCTGTAAAATTAACAAATTTACCTCTTCCCAAAAGGGAAAACCACAAACAATCAAGAATGCATGATTACATGGTGCCATGGCTTTGCAATCAAAAAATGTCGTTATAATGGAAGTCAATGGGGCAAAAACAGCCACCAACAACAAATTAGGGAGAAAAAAATTAAATGTAATTTTGCACAAAAACTAAAAATGCATCAAAGCCAATGTTGCTACTAATCTTTGACATGCTCAAGACTGTTATAAAAAGTAAAAAAAGAATCCAGCCACAATTACTTTTATATTGAAAATAAGTCATTTTGTGTGTTTTTCCCCCAAATCAGTGACATCATTTATGAACTTGGCAATTAAAGAGTTAAAATCTTGGATTTTTAAAAAACATTTGGTAGTTTTGATCAGGATTGAGGTTGATTAACAGATTTATGCAAAAAAAAATGAAAAAAAATATGAATCTGATACATTTTTACAGCAGTTTAATTGAGTGGATGTTTTCATCCCGAACAACTCGAAAGGGTAGTAAATTTGAACAATCCAAAAGGGTTAAGGACTGGCCCGACAGTGGATCAGAGGCTTGGCCCACCCTGGCCCCACACCACATAACCAGGGGGGCAGGGTTTCATATTTTTTTGAAGCAGCCCTGGGCGCCGCCATTGGCTAGCGGACCCCCACCTGCTGTTAGCATTCCATTGACTCCTATTCATTTTGGCGTCACTTTGACAGCGAATAACTTTACATCTGATGCGTTTAAAGACTCCATTTGTCCATTAATTATTTCTAAAGAAACACAAAAATGTATAAACGGCTCCGTTACCTTGTATCTTACGTTCTATGGTCCCATAGAAGCAGTTTTTGTAAAAAATAGGCTAACGATTGCGTCATAACCAGCGACTCTCTGTCGCACAGTAGATAAATTACCATATGGACAGGAGGAGAAGCTCGCAGGCAATATTTTACTGTCTTTGAGGCTATCGGGGGGACGTGAAGGCATAAAGTCGAGGGATATAATTAATCTGAATACTTGAAAAATTTGCTCCTGTTCACGCTCGCCTTCTCTGGAAGATTCGGTGGGTGATTCAGATTTCTCTTGGCACAGCTATTAGAAGACTTACAATTGTCAGACAGGTTGCTCACGTGACATCTACGTCATCAAGCTCAGTTTGAGTCTGCGCAGTACGCTCGACCCCAGGATTTGCGTGCTTCTAATTGACTTCACTTGTCTCCGTTGAATCCAATGGGGTCGTTGTGTCCATTTCTTTTACTGTCTATGCACATAACAGCCAATCACAAAATTAGGGCAATATTCAATTCAGCTCAAGATACGTTATTTTCTAATTTCTGCCCAACCCCATCATTTTTTCACTCCGAGACAGACAGACTTAGCTCATTCACTTCGCAACCTTTGAGGTAAACGGACGTGTTTAATTATAAAGCAATAAACGACAGTAACAGCCAATTAATTTTATTAGAACTGTTAGTGATCTCAATTAGCATATTATAGTAGCCCAATAAGATACAACATGTACAGATTTCTTGTTCCAAAAGGACAAAAGAAAACCATTTTAGCTCACCAGGATACAGCTACCACCTCCTCATCCATTTGAAGGAAAGGGATGAGACGAGTTCATCAGCAGCTTCCGATGGTGTCAAAAGCACAAATACACCCACTCAAAAATGCAGCAATTCTCTCCCAAATTATTTAAACAGGGCAAATCCTTACCAGCCGGTTCTGAAATCATACCCCCGAACTCTTTTTGGAGGGAGAGAGAGATGTTTTTCGGTCGCTTGGTATCAGTCACGGCCGTGGCTTGAATATTCTGCAGATCGCGATGCATGTTTTTGTTTTCCGTGTCGAGTGTTCGGTTTTGCTTTCTCTGAAAATGACACGTGCGTTTCGACAGGTTTTCGAATCTGGAAAGCAGCATTAGAACGTGACCGTGGTCTTCAAAAACATGTGTGCAGCCAAGCTCATTTACAAGCCTCGACCTCAGAGTTTTGCCGCCGATCGGTGTTGGGAGACCATAGCATGTTTGCTCGGCCCCCAACAGATAGAAAAGAATCGCTATTACATAAAAAGCATGTCAGGTGTTGTGAAGTTTTTAGCAGTCAATGAGCTTCCACTACGTGGGGATTGTGTAGCTGCGGGGCTTTTTGCCAAGTTGTTTAAATACACGTTGGAAAAAGATAAATACCTGGCTGAAATTACATCAGGTATCCCACAAAATGCAAAGTACACTTCCAAAACCATCCAGAATGAAGTGATTGAAATATTGGCATCCATGGTTCTGAAAAAAAAAAAACAGAAATATGACACTGCTGATTCAGCTGCATTATGTTTGAAAAGTGATGACACAAGGGATCGGTGCAACACTGAAAATTTGTCTGTTATAATTAGTTTTGTGTGCAATGGTGTGCCAGAAGAACATCTGATTGGCTTGTTAGAACTCCAGCAGCTTGATGCAGATTACATCACTACTGAAATATTACGACACTTGTCTGAATCAGGATACATTGCTGATAATATAATGAGCCAGTGTTATGATGGAGCATCAGTGATGAGTGGGGTGCGAGGTGGTGATCAGGCTTTATTACAACAAAGGTTGGGCAGGCATATCCCCTACATCCACTGCTATAACCACCAGCTTCACGTCACTGTCATACATGCGATTCAAAGTGAACCTTGTGCTAAAAGATTCTTTGACTTTTCAGGCTCCCTGCACTCCTTTTTCAGGCATCATTTTGTCTCTCAGAGATACAATTGCCCATATCTCAAAAGACTGTTGGAAATCCGCTGGACTAGTCATTATGAAGTCACAAAATGTGTGGTGGATAATGAGGAAGTCATTCTTGACATTCTTTTTAAGGTTTCCAATGATGATAATGCATCAGTTGACCTTGCAAAAGAATCATCCGGGCTTCTCTCTCAGCTGAAACGATGCCATTTTTTAAAACTTGGCAAATTTCTGATACATCTTCTTGCCATTTTAAAACCAGCTAATGCCATCCTACAGTCTCAGCATGCTGATTTGTGCAGTGCAGCTGAAGTTGTGCAGGGATGTCTTGGTGCACTGAAAAATCTCAGGGAAAATGACATTGATTTTCAGCAGTACTGCGCTGACATATCTACTGTTGAGCCCCCACCAAAACGTCTAAGGACTGTGAATCCCTCCTATGGTGACTCTGTAATTTTTTCACCTTTAGGGCAAGAAGGGCAGTCAGGTTCTGAATGTACCACTGCAGCTCTAAGACAACAGATGTTGAACATACTAGATACAGCTGTATCTGAGATAGAAAACCGGTTTTCCACAAAGAATTTACAGCTGATGCAAGCCCTCTCAGGTTTAATGCCAAAATCCAACAAATTTCTTGACATCCAGTTGCTTGAACCTCTCTGTAGTCTTGCATGGGTTGCAAAAACTGAACTCCAGAATGAAATTCTTGTTGCCAGACCAATGCTGTCCAAAAAACTTCCATCTGATGCTGAATGTTCTGCTGTTTGCAAACTCTTGCAGGAATACAAAGATGCATTTGCAGGTCTTCATAAATTGTATGTATCTGCTATGGTCATGGGAGTCTCTACTGCTTCATGTGAGAGCTCATTCTCTACTCTGGCAAGAATTTTGACACCATTCCTCATGAGAGGAAAAAAAAAAACCTTGTCTTTTAGCTCATGAAAAAGCAATAACACATGAACTGGACATGGATGAGTCTTTAACAGAATTCTCTAAAATGAGTAGAAAGCTAATGCTGTAAATATTATAGTGACAGAAGTAAATCTTTTTTAAGACCTGCCCTGTTTTCCTCAAATCTAAAGTCACAAAGTATACAAGATCTATTGTGTGATTTAAAAAATAAATAAATAAATAAAAATGTACAAAATAACAATGGCCAAAAATCTGTAATTTTATACTATATTAACAGACGTGAGAATAATTCTTAAGAAAAACAGCATTTCAGATCAAATTTACATTTTTAGTTTGTAACCAGTTTGTTTTAGTTGATCTAATTATTTTAAAAGAACTGCCCCTTTTAATAAAATCTAAAGTTACTTAATTGATACAAGATCTGTACAAAAAATGTAAAAAGAGAATGTAAAGATAAACGTGTTAACCATTGTTATCTATACATACATATATACATATATATATATGTTACTAAATAGTTCCAAAATATGTACAAAACATTAAAAATGAAGAAAACACAAACACAACAATTGAGATTAAAGCATTAAATCTCAATCTCATCTCATATCTAGAGCCGGGCCTGCATAATAATCTTAATCACAAATAATATAATATTAAGGTTTATATAAAATAACAAAATAATAAACGAATAAATAAAACATTAACAAAAGTTAAGTGTTCATATGTGTTCATACACAGCGCAGATCTTAATGAGCGAGCGTGTTTTTTAAATAAAGTTTGAGGAAGCTTGATGATGACGTTGATCCGCGACCATGGTGTTCTGTAGTCCGTTTATAGCCTACAGTTAGCATTTTATATCTGACGGCTTTATTTAGGCTTCAAAATGCATAAATTTTGGAGTAATTCATAAAGATTATCTTGATAGACAAAACGTTTAAGGGTCATAACTCTTTGTTGAACACAGATCTTATTTGTTTCGATTTTCCAAAAGTCTATGGGGAAAATGCATGGCTTTTCGATCGAGGGAACCCATGTGCCGCTAACTTCCGGGTTGTCCTACAAAGTGACGTCAGAACTTCGGCACTCTATTGAGTCTTAGTTAACTTTTTCCTACGGAGGTCAAGCACCCACTGGCAAACACATAAACCAACACCTGTGCCCACACTGTAATGTTGTCATATGCATTTGGTGACAAATTAAATTCTTATGAGTTTTCCGTTTGAATTTGTATCTTATGTATTTTTATCTTTCTGTCATTTTTGTTTGTATAAAATGTCATTCAAGTTTGCTTAACTTTTACAGGTTGGACAGTAAAGGCAAGAACACAATACATGGACACTAGAAAATATGTGCTTGCCAAAGAGCCATGCTTTTTGGAGTTTGTCACTGAAGGTAAGTCTGTAAATGAAGCTATATTATACAGTAAATGCACAAGGTACTTTGATGTCTTAATGATAAATATTTTTTGGGGGGGTAGTAATGAAGTTATTGTTTTACAGCAAAAAAAGCATTTGCCATTCGAGAACAGACACCTGTTAAGGTAACGGATGACACCTCTACAGAAGTGGATGTGGATGTATTTCCTGAACTTGTTGCTGAAAGGGGCATGTGCTTTAGTTTGCATACTAATGATGGTAATTATGTTTATACTTTTCTGGTCTTATTTTAAAATTGTGTTGATGTTTACATTTTTGCTAGTAATATTTGTATATAATGTATACAGATTCCACTTCTGCACATGAGTTGTCCCCTCTTCTGACTGATGGGAACTCTGTCAGCAAGTCTTCAACCTTTACTGAATGCAATGAAGGCAACAAAACGTCTGCATTCCCTTCCTAAAAGACCCAGGTTGGATGATTCCAAGCTTGCAAAAGAGGTTGGTAAGACAAGGGATCTAACCCAGCTTTTTCTATAAAAAAAAACAAACAAACAAAAAAAAAATGTTTTCTAAAGTGATCCAATCCATTTGGGCTGAGAAACAGACATAAATTTTGTAATATTTGTAACATTAATATTGCTTTTACGCCAAGTGTACCAAGAACAGTTTTTATAGATGCTATTGTTTTTACCCCAAGTAAACAGAGCAGAATAGACTAGGTTTTGGCTTCATGGTATATTGTTTATTATTGCAGAAGGATACCACTTAAGGCCACAAGAGAAATGTATGCCCTTGGGATTATTACCTTCTTTCCAAACCTAAAAGATCCTGAAGGGAAGACAGGCTATGTAAGTATCTCTGCTTGTTGTTCAAGATGTTTAAAACTTAAAATCTTAGCTTATTTTAATGTGTTTGTTTTACCCAAATTTGTCTCTTTAACAGGAACTAATACTACTATGATGCACAAAGAGGCACAGGTTTTATTATGAATCGCCTAAAGACGGTTCAGAGAAACAGTAGTTGTAAAATGCCCTCTCGATCAAATGAGAAAACTTGTGGCCCTAGAATGGAGGAAAATATCTGCCTTACAGATCAGCTAACAGATGATGATTGCCAAGAAGCAATCTTACTGCTTAAACACAGTACTGATCGTGATATCATCTTCTGGAAGACAAAAGAAACTTTTCAGTACCGTCAGGAGATTGTAAAGGACCCAAAGAAGTCCACATCCATCTTTCAAATTTTTCCTTGATTCTGGGACACCAAGGGTCTGGTGAGTATTCATGCTAGCTTACTTAACAATCCAAAGTATTAGATTTTAGCTTCTCTGCTGCAACCTTCACCTGTTATGGACTGCTTATAATTATGGATGTTAACGATCAATCGATGATCGATTAATTGTCAATTAATACATTTGCAAGTGACCTTGAGTTTAACAAAAACAACAAAGCATGCGCCAATGAGCAGTTATAAACTGCCGCTCACTTATAATACAACACCTTTGGCGAGACTCCATAATCCCCCAGCACCTGTATATTTGCATCCACCTAAATCATTTACTAACCACAACTTTAAGGGTTAAAATCACTGCAAACCTGTGCAATATGCACATTTATGAAAATGTCAATGTATTGTACAACTCTAATCTTCAGTATAGCCTGAATACAAGCCCATGTTGATGATTGGCTTACCTTTATCAGGACTTAATCTGTTGACTTCTTCACTGCAACTTTAAACTACCATATTTAACACCACTACAGTGAGCATTGACTCAGTGTTCAGTTATGAATGGGGCGTATCTTTAAGTGCCATATCAGTGTAGATCAGTACATGATTTATGAACATCTGATTTGTTTTTTTTTGTTTTTCTGACTCTACACATTTTTGTGCTAAAATGTTACCAGCGCTAATTTCTGATGTCATTATTTGGTACTGTAAGCACACTGTTTTTTCTTCAGATCCATCAAGACGTTGCTTTGATGTTTGGCCTGGAAACAGCAACCAGATTTTTAGAGAAGTGGAATACCTCCTTCAAGGAAAATGTGATTAAGGAGGCAAATACTCTAAATCCATCTGCATTCCTGCTACAGCTACTGAAATCTGCTGAAAAAAACAATGGAGACAACAGTAATGAAGGTAAAAGTACTTGACCGTTCTCTAGAAAATGCTACAATGTGTATTGTAATTGTATTTGTATTGTATTGTAATTTGTATGAAAGCTAACGAAATGTGCTCTCTGTGTCCTGTAAATATAGAATGGGATAGTGACATAGCCTCCCTGCTTTTGCTGTTACACCTCTTTTGACCCCAACCCTCTGGAAGGAAGAGAGCAGCCAAGATCAGTGTGAGAGATGCTGTTGGTCGCCTCCTGAAATTTGAAAAGGTTAGCTTATGTTCTGGATTTTTTCTTAAACATAGCAAATATCATAACTGTAAACCAAACCATAAGAATAGTGAACTGTTATAACTAAAGCATGTAGGGATGTCATTTTCTTTTAAGAGTCTAAATTTGTGGTAAGTATACTATGTTCTGATTTAAAATGTATGCTAGAATGTATGGCATATAAGTAATTTTTATATTGTTATTAATCAGTCCTGCAGAAGTTTGGAGGACCATCTCTAAGAGGAGGAGGACAGACAGCCCTATCTTCTGGCCACTGGACAAACCAAAGCAGATTTGCTTAAGTTCTACATTGTGGTTGACAAGAATCTCATACCCTGTCAAGCAAGTACTTCACTTGGAGCTTTTGATGAGCTTTTTAAAGCTCGTTTTGTCTTTGGTGCACAATATGACCCATCTCTCAGCAACATGTTCACCTTTATCCAGACAACAATCTATAAAATCCATCCTAGCATGTTCAGCCAATCATCACGCACTCGAGAGTTGAGAGCAAAACTGTTGAACAGTTTAATGGAAAGTACATGATGAGAAGATGTTTCATTTGCAAATCTTTGCTGGGTACAAGCATTAAATAGTTTCGACACCTGAAGTTAGCTCATGGCATGTACCCAGGAAAGAAGCTGAGACTGATTTGTGCACAAGAGGGATGCAACTTACAGTTTACCACCTATTCTGTTTTTCGGAAGCATTTACATTATATCCATTGTTAAGATGAGGATAATGCAGAAACAAATGCAGCTCCCAGCCATCAAACACAGGCTCCAGAGTTACTTTCTATTGAAGAGACAAATGTTGACCATATATATGACACACCTGATAGCCCACAGCAACCTCGTTTCAAAGCCTGGATATGTGTGCATCAATTATTTCAAAATTGATGGCAAGTAATGTACCAAATACTGTTGCTTCTTCAACAATAGAAAGCCTAGAAGACTTCATAGATGATTTAAAGTGTAACCTCAAGGAAAAGGTCCTAAACATCGTTCCATAAAATAATCCAAGTAGAGAATGTTTAGAGAATGTTTTTGAAAGTTTTGATAATCCATTCAGTGCTCTAAAAACAGACAACAAATTGAAAAGGTATTTCTATAGAAAGTGGGGTATAGTGCAGTCAGTTGAGGTGCCTTTAGGCATTAGGTATGACACCAAGAGAAATAGACAAACAGGAGCATATGAGCAACTCCCGGTTAACGATAAATTTATTTATATACCAATACTAAAAACATTAGAATTTATTTTTAAGAACTCTGATGTGTGTGATTTCATGCAGGACTGCACTCAAAGTGACATTTTTGAAGATTTCTGTGATGGAACTTACTTAAAAAATCACCCCTTCCCATAGCAAAGCAAAATTGAAGATGAGATCTCCTTTATGTCACATTTACATCTCCTAGATATAAATGAGCACTAATTGAAACCAAAGTGGTTTTCTCATTCTTCTCAAATGTCTCTCCTGAGAATTAAGTCTCACATTGAGCACAATGCAAGTTCTCTAAATTCTCTCACAGCTGTCTCTTTGCCTGATCTCAACTAAGAGAAAAATGAGACATACTGTGCCGCTTTCAAATATGTCTCAATTTGATCTCAGTTATATCTCAGTGAGAAATATGTCTCGTACTGCTCACTATTTGAGTTCTCATATTCTCTTACAGTTGTCTCTTTCTAGTGTTTCAGCAAAAAGAAGTAGTGCAAGCTCTCAAATTAGTCTCAACATGAGACATTATTTAATATTATAGCTCAATCATATCTCAATTTATCTCAGCGCAAAATTTAAGAAAAGTAATCAATTCAGGCAAATAATTTGAGATGGTTTACATAATGTTCAACTTACAAAATGTGTTGATTTCTGACACAAGCCATACAATTCATTATTTACAATTTTGAGTTCCAAAATGTAACCCATCAAAACATAAGCCATGATGTGCTCAAAAGACACCTTTGTGAACTTTCTAAATGTTGACATTGTGCTGTTTTGACAGAATTCACAGCAAAGCTCTATTGTATAGAGCAGTAAAAGAGTGTAACACATAATAGAGCACATGCTGTTTTAATTCAATTCATTCAAGCACCCTGATAATACAATAGAGGCTATTCATCTTGCCACCACACACCCCGACCATGACCCACTGTTGCATCCAGTATAAACCCAATATTAAGGGGTTAAAACTTTTCAAGTGTGTTTGGGAAATTAGCTGCAAAAACAATGCCAGGCATAGATGTCAAGTCAAAGAAAACAACTTTACCCAATATATGATCCAAGGAAACTACTGTATTAACAGAGGTTTCCAATAGGGGAACAACATGACTGCATGTACCATTTGTTACACTATCATGCAGCAAAGAAAAACCAGCAACTTTGAATTCATGAACAAGGGCCCATTTGGCATATGAATGTTCTGAGGTAAAGAAGTACTCAATCTGTCCATACTTTCTTTGTCCATCACTAGAAAAAACGACTGTAAAATTGTTTCTTCTATTGCCTTTCCCATAGTGTTTTGATGTGAGATAATTTCTCTTAACTTGTGCCCTGTGAAAGATCCTTACTGTTTTAGAACTGATGCAATGACCAGTATGTCTTTCCAATGTAGAGAGTTGAACTGTGTCCAGTTGAAGTTCACTAGATGCTCCATATAGTTTGGTCCTAGAAAAATCATTGTTTTCCTGACAGAAACTATCATCTTTAGTCATCCGTGTGTAAAATTCAGCTATGGCATTCCCTGGTTTTATGGTTTGTGAAATAACAGGAATAGACTGCACAAGTTTGACTGCATGGACCATCTGCATAGGTATATTTTGAGTGCCATGTATGAGCCTTAACAAATAACCATTCTTGTCCTCAAAATGGAAACGCGAATGAGTCCATAATGGACCAAGGGCCTTCACACTGTCTGCTAGGTGCACAAGAAGGTGTACATTTGCAGTTTCGTACCGCTCACCATATAGATTAGCCATTTGGGAACAAAAGTTCCACAGTAGTTTCTCTCCATGATCAATCTGTTCAACTGATATGGATTCCATCAACAAGATGAAAATGGTTTCACTTAGTAGAAGGAAGTGCTTGTAGTACAGTGTTGCAAGAATTCCACGGAAAACAACAAGTCCATAGAAGATCAAAATATCCCGATATTCTGATGCTTTAAAAAACATTCTGTGAGATGTCACTAATCGAGGATATCGAGTGGAGGATGGAGGAGAGATATCCTGAAATCACCTGTCAATTTCCTTTGCATTTTTTGCCATGCTGAAGGGCTGACGAGAAAACTCTGGAGAAAACCACAGAACCATCAGAAGGCGCATTACTCCAAGAAGGACTGAGTGCATGTAATCTATGGCAGTGCCTTTGATAAGGTTATAACATTTAAGTTTGCTAAGCCAACAGGGACCCTTCACCCCTTTAACGGGGGTTTTGGTCTCATTTGAGATTTTCATATCCAGAGCAAACTTTTCATTTGTGCGCAGTGGGCCTTTTGGATCTCTATGTTGGTATGGAAATGCATGAACATGTCCCCTTTCCCCTGTCTTTACAGTCTCTCCTGGCTGCTCACATTTATGACATCCAAATTTCCCATTGTATTGCACTGAATTAAGGACTAATGCTTTAGCAGGTAAGTCACATGTTCCAGCAATGGTGAGCATTTTACACATAAAAGGTTCAGATGTCAACTCTGCAGGTTGCACAAGAATTCCATCATCTGCAAGTTTACTCAGTGTGTCACCTAGTGGTCTAAGGAATGTAACCATGGATGGTTTTGAGTCCCCATACCAAAGTCCAGCAAATATCATATTCTCTCTTTTTGTGCGTTCCATGAAACTCAGTTCATTGATGATACAATAAAAAGGCCACACTGAAAACTTGGATGATTTGAAAATAGGTACCCCATCTGTGTTCCAAGTAAGTGAGATGTTTTTAGGGTCACTAAGAGGACCACCCCCATCTACAAGCTGTTTGTAAATTTCTGCATCATATATATCTTCAATGTTGTTAGGATCTGTCTTCTTCCTGCTAAATCTAAAGTTAAGTTTCTCCTGAAACCTGGCTTGAGAAACAATGACCTTATTTGAGCATCAATTGGAACCTCTATGAAGGATGAGGATCTTTCTTCTGACACACTGGTCCCACAAGATAGACATTGTAATTGTTCACCTTCTAATGACCCAAAACAAGTACTGCAATATTTATGCAATACAATAGGAGATGATGCAGCATGTGAGAAAAAAAAGTCTTTTAACTTCTGTACACTGTTTAAGCAGTCTGTATTCAGACTATCAGGACAAACCAACTTAAACATTTTAAGCAAATCACTAAGGGCCTTATCAGTTACTTTATGACAGTTTACGTAAGCCATGATGATCAGAAGGCTCTCTGCAACAGTTATTGATGCATTGTCATATAATGGTTTGTGTGCTGTGTCCTTGAAATTTGACTCTTCTGCACAGTCCTCACTCAAACCCTCTTCAAATCCCTCATTGAACAAATGTCCATCATCATATGTCCAATTCCCCACATCTGGGCGAGCTTCCTCAAATAATTGAGATGGATCATACTCAGCATTGCCATGTAGTTCAGTTGTTAGGTCATCAGGAGGATCTCTGAAGGCTGATCTGGAAGATGGTTCTTCATTGTCTTCGATAGAGTTAACAGTTGAAATACTCTCTTGTGCCACGCTACCTTGTGCTTGTAATAAAATAGAATAAAAATCATTAAGGGTCAAAAAACATCTTGTCACAACACAAAACCTATATCGTCTCAACCTGTATAACACTTTCTTACACTCAGATTATTGTGTCATATTTTAGCAGGATCTGGGGTCTCATTTATAAAACTGTGCGTAGGATCCTAACCAAAAGTGTACGTGCGCCTGAAAGCCAAAAATGGCATGTGCAAAAAAATATTCAGACTTATAAAACAGTGCGTACGCCAGAACCTGCGCAACATTCACTTTATAAATCCCAGTCAGCCAGAGTCAGCGGAAGATTGTGCTCACATGCTTCTCCTCCCCGAAATAACCATATAAGGAGCTTACAATGCCTAGATTTACTATGCATATCCTCATCTGCATATCATTTGCATATGATTATTCATCCACGTGATCATCTAACATGTTTACCGGTAGGTAGCCTACAAGACATTAGTCAATATGAAATATGGATGTGCGTCACGTCACATTGATAAAAACAATTTAGTTTGCCTTTTTTTTAAATAAATAAATGATATAGTGTAAAATACATTTATTTTTCTCAATCTTTTCCACGGGCTAAATCATATTTTTAATTGAAACCGTTTTAGACCATGTTGTGCATTATTTGCACGAAGCTATTCTCTCAGACAATTATTCATCTATTCATTTAATATTCAGCTATCATGATAAGCAATTATAGTTAAAACATTAAAGCACAGCATGCCAGAAGAAAAGTGTTCAAAAGCATTGCATCCACAACAAATATTTCTATTTATTGAATATTTAAATTTTTGGCAAGTCAAGTCATCTTCATTTATATAGCGCTTTTAACAGTGTAGGCTGTTTCAGAGCAGCTTTACAGAGACAAATGGATAATACTTGGTATTATCTAGCTATTTGTCTAGCTTTTTCTAGCTAAAGTTAGTTGTGATTAATTCACTTCCGTCGCAACATTCATTTGTTATTAAATTAGGGGCCACTAAGACGACACCGTTCTCTCTACACAGACTTTAATGCGAACCTGTGATAAACTCTGATGGCGTTCACATGTGCATTAATAATTTATTCTAAGATTATGTGCATTTCAATCTGTTCGCAGAATATTTCTCTCTCTATAGACCAAGATCAAATGAACTTGTCTGGCGATGTAATGATTTCATGTAGGCCTATTTTAAGTGTTTAACTCCAATGAGAATGGTTCAATCTAAATGCTTAATATTAGAAGTAAAACATATAGTTTAGTAAATTATTAATTAATTTATTTAAACTGTTATTGTGAACATGCACTGTAGCCTATTTATGATTACTACTCATAATGAAGATTTACGGTTTTACGTCAGGCTATATTATGCGTCAGTTTCACTAAACGGCCCAACGCGCTCGCTGACACGGACATTTAAGAATGGATGGATATTTGCTTCAAGTGATATGCTTGGTGAGTGAAATTATATTTGTATTATCTTTCTGTAGCTGTATAATTTTCTTTGATTTTCTGCCTAAAAGTGACCAAAAAGACATTTAACTCCAGCTCACCATCGGTGTCGCCAAACTGCGCCGTCTCCAAAACGTTGGTACGCATGGGTCAGAGTTTGCGTGCAGGTGCGCAAATTATCCCGTCAAGTTGATTTTTATAAATCACAACTTATGCGTCGAAAGTGGCGTATGCCTGTTTCAAGGCCTTTTTTGTGCATACGCACGCTTTATTAATGAGACCCCTGCTCAGTGACAAAATATACTGTACATCATTACAGACAGACAGACAGGGTTTGTGTACCTGGCAGGTGGTGAGAGACTTGATGTCCGAGAGTGAGTGTGGTACATCCTGCATGGACACCTGGATGTTGGGCGTGTTCCCCTTGAAGTGCAGCGTTTTGGGTTCCTCCAGGAGGCACCCCCCCCTGCTGTGTTCCGCTGCTGCTACCTCCTGACACAGACAAGAGGACACATCAGTGGTTCACACCTTTATTCTAGATCAATATTAGAGTCTCATTTTGCTTAAATTACATTTTTCAGATTTCTCACCCGAGAAAACTTCTTGTAAGAAACTCAAAAGATAAAAAAAAGAGAAGAATAAGAGAAATCTATTTTGCCATGCTTGGTTTGACCAACTGTAGACTGCATTCTATCTATTAATCTATCTATTTACAGGGCCTATGATTCTTAATCAGAACTAATTCTGTTCAGGATCTCTCTCTCCTCTGCACATGGGACTGGGTGTGGCTTTTGAACATTAAACACACACCAACACATTTCATAAGTTACCTAAATATTGCTGATCAGTCTCCACATGAACACTGGCGGCTGCAGGTAGGGATGACTGCAGGGAGGAAAATAAGGCATTAAATATCCTATCTGCTGCAAATTTACTGCAACACAACTATGCCAGGCTACTCACCAATTGTGCAGCCCGTCTTGGTCGTTTATTTGGGTCTTCTTCATTACCAGTCCTTCTCCATCGTTTTTCAGGTTTTCGTCTGGTCATTTTGACACTCCAATACTATATAAATACAGACCCAAGTTGATGGAATATACAGTGGAACTTTTTGTAAAAGTAAAACTCTATATTCTGATGAAGCGTTTATTCAGTAACAGAGGTTTACATCTAATCAGCTCTTTAGTAAACAGAAATACATTTCTTAGAAAGTGTCAATTTTCCTCTTCCAATTTTCTGTTAATTTCTTTGTACCATTTTGATTTCCCCCTACGATAGATAAAGTTTCTCTTATTTTATCACTTCTACTTTCACTTGTTTATTCTTCATCCTGCATGAATTCTCTCTCCTAATTGGATAAAATGAATATCCCGAAAATGCATTTTCTGTTTACTGAACAGCAGGGGGAAACAGGGAGACTACGGTCATTTTAACAATAATAGCATGGTATCAGAAATAATATAGAGCTGTTTTATTAATACTCGGCTATTGCACTTTTATGTACCACAATTTCAAAATCTTAAGTCAAACTACAAAATAATTATTAACATCATATTCTTTAAGTACCAAAAGTATTGATCATTGATGATCAATTGATCACCAAAATGTAAATTTAATGCAAGTTATTTGTATTACTAACTCATGTAAATTATACCTCCTGATATTTTTATAAATAATCTATTAATTATGTAGTAGCATGAAATATAAATGATCAAGAACAAATACAGCTCGGCTTATGATCACCATTGAATGAATACCAGAGTTTCAATGTCACTAAGACATGTTTTGTGCCAAATAATTCAAAAAATACACACGTGTATTTCTCGTATGTTTTGACATTTCTGAAAAGTCTGAAGTCTAGGAGATTTGTAACCATAGATATATATATATAGCGAGTTGTAATTATTTTAATAAAGAATAGAGTTCTGCTAGTCTGGGTAAACCCTGCCCTCTCAGTCGGCGATTGATTCTTGAACTTGGTCTGGTGATAGCCAGACTAGAGTTCTGTGGACAAACATTTACAGTAGGCCTATTAGCTAGGTGTAGCTAAGTAACGTTAGCATAGCTAGTGGTAGCCCCTTGAATTTGGCATTCGCAATGCGGTAGTGATGTGTCGTTCGTGAACGAATCGTTCTTTTTGAACGAATCTTTTAGGTGAACGAATCGTTCTCGTTCACGTAATCCACTGACTCGTACTTCTCGTTCAGTGAAGTTCCTCCCTTCACAGCAGCACGGCGCTATAAGCAGCGCATGCGCAGCTCAGTGAACCGGATAACAACCATTTCATCCTGTCAAAGAATTACTCAACCTCGAGCCAATAGCCTTCGAGTATGAGATGTGACAGAGTATGTGATTTGTTGAATGTAGTGAACGAATACGCCCTTAATGAACGAGATTCATATGAGTCTGAACTAGATCTGGAGATCTTATCGTTTGTGAACGAAATGACTGAACTGGTACACATGTCGTTCGTGAATGAGTTGAATGAGCTGATACATGTCGTTCATGAATGAAATGACTGAACTGGTACACATGTCGTTCGTGAATGAGTTGAATGAGCTGATACATGTCGTTCGTGAACGAAATGACTGAACTGATACACATGTCGTTCGTAAATGAGTTGAATGAGCTGATACATGTCGTTCGTGAACGAAATGACTGAACTGATACACATGTCGTTCGTAAATGAGTTGAATGAGCTGATACATGTCGTTCGTGAACGAAATGACTGAACTGATGCACATGTCGTTCGTAAATGAGTTGAATGAGCTGATACATGTCGTTCGTGAATGAAATGACATAGCTTATCTCGTTCTTGAACGAAATGAATGAGAGTAAACCGGGTTAGTCTGCCATTTAGCATGTCAATCTCGCAAAAATGCAAAGCGCAGTTAAGTACTGTACTGTGCACATACGCTTGTTTTAATATTTAGCAACTCCACGTTTAATCCCCGATTTATGAATGTGAATATATAATATACAAACTGTCTGACCAAACAATTAAAATGCTAATTAGGCAAGAAAACCTTGTGCTTTGTTCATCTGAAAAACTTAATTAGACTTTATATATTGAATGTGATTATACACACATTTTAATAAAGCCAGATCAGTTTTTGTAACAAGTGAATACGTTCGTTGACTTAAGACAACACATAATACACTCTTTTTTTGCCATCTGCTGGCTTATTTTGTGTAATACGAAGAAATGGTCACTGAACGAATCAGTGAACGATTCTGAACGAATCATTTTGGTGAACGAACTGAAAATGAACGAATCTCTAAAAAGAATCATAATTTCCACCACTACAATGCGGTGACGTTACTCCAAGAATCCTACCTCATGTGTGATAAAAGTGTCCGTTATTACTATTACCACTACTATTACTTACCGTTAGTCGTTATCCTTTACAGAGATCTTTGCTGTTTCTTCCAAACTCGAGCCATTTCTGCCCCACACTCCACAGCGGGCAGTGCAGTAACCGCCAAAAAAAGAAGAAGCTGAACGTTGCATGCGCGGGAGACGTGACCAGTAGCGCCAAGACCCGCCCTACGAAGCAGCTCATTGCATGGCTCACGATTGATTAGACTTCACCTCGAGTGGTTAAGGTTAGGATAGCGGATTGGTCAGGGGATAGGACCTGAACAAATAAAATTTTTGTTATCTTTTTTAAAGAATACAGGGCTTTTAAAAAGAATTTAATAGTATAAAGAAAATATAATCTGTGGGTATACTCCAGTCCAGCGGTGGCGGTAATACAACAACAAGTTGTCAACCGCTAGATAAAAATAGAAGAAGAAGAAGAAGATTGGAGGGCGGGTCTTGGCGCCAATTCGTAATTTCGCTTGGGTGAGAGAAGTGCGTTGGTCACTGCTGCACCACCTGTTGGATTTCCCCCCTGCGATGCCCCAAAGGTAAGAATGAATTTCTTTTGACATTATCATGATAATGGAAGGTGGGGATTAGGTAATTAGGTGTCTGTCCAACAAGTAATTGACAAAGAAACTCTGAACTGTATTCAGCCCGTCGAAAATGGGATGGTTGGCTAAGTTAGCTAATGTTAACGTTAGCTAACGGCTAATGTTAGGTTCTACGTTGCATATCAAACTGGAGGTCCTTGAAATGAAAACAGTTTGAGAACTGGCGATCGGTGGATCTTAATTGGGAAAGCTGAGCTCATATTAATGACCGGACTGGGAGAAACAGGATGGTGTCGCACGCTGAGTTGGTGGCAGCTGCTGCCGGTAGATCTTAATTTGCTAGGGCGGGTTCATGTTACTCTCGGGACTGGAGCTTATGGAACGGGCTGCAACGCACAAAACCCAGTATGTAGGGCTGGGACAACGCGTCGAGGTCATCGATGACGTCGACGCAAGATATGCGAATCGATTCGTCGACCTGTTTTTATTTCTCTAAAAAACGTTTGCAAAACGTTTACCTTATGTGCGCTGAATATACGAGATGGCCGGATCAACATTCTGTCTAACGTTATATAACCAATCCAGGGGTTTTTCTGCATTGATCTTTTTTTTTTGGCGGCGGTCAAATTTGATCGGTGAGTGATGTAGAATAGAATGATTGTGCTGCGCCTGACAGGGCACGTACGAGAGAGAGCCCCGCTGCGTGCGTGCACTCACGGTCTTCAAACAACACGAGCGCTTCTTGCTCTCTCTCTCCCTCGTGCATATTAATCAAAATCATTAAACACAATAGAAAAAGGGCAAAACACCAAAGTTTCACACGCGCTGGCGCACTCACGGTCTTCAAACTACGAGTGCTGTCTTGCGCTCTCTCTCTCTCTCTCTCTCGTGCATATTAACCAAAATCATTAGACACGATAGAAAAAGGGCGGAATGCCAAACTTTCACGTGGAGCATTCGGAGATTTTTTTTTTTCTACATGACAGGCTGCTGGCTCCCACTGTTAATTTTTTTTTTTTTTTTTTTTGGAAAAGCACTCTCTGTATTAGCTTAAAGCCCTCAAGTTTACATTGGTTACTGTATTCTTTCAATTGCTCTAAACAAGTATTTTGGGTGACCTTTTTATTCTTAGTCAGTCTTTTATTTTGTAATTTTAAGAGCAATAAACATATATTGCAATGTTAAGGAATTCATGTTTTTCACATGTTTAAATTGTTAGTAGTCAATTAATGATGAGATAATCAAAATCTAATCGGCCTGAAAAAATTAATCGTTAGATTAATCGATGCATTGAAAAAAATAATCGCTAGATTAATCATTTGAAAAATAATCGTTTATCCCAGCCCAGAGCCATAGAGAGAGAGAGTTGCGACAACGGAAGTTCGAAATGTTTGTTTGTCACGTGATTCATGTAGACTTCAGATAGTTCCAGGAAGTGCGTTGGCGGCCATTCAAACTGATAGAGTAGAGTGACAAAACTGCGATTTCTGGTAATAAGGAGTCAATAAATGCATTTATTTTATATATTTATACAACACACCGACATATGTATGTAGCATGAATATGTAGTTATAGCGATGTTGTTTTTAAAATATCAAATCAGGTAATTTTTGAGGATTAGTGTTCAATTAACTTACCGTTATTTTAAAAACTTATTTCAGGCTAACGTTAAGTTGTATAAACACGGGTTGCGGTTGCCTTTTTACGTTTCATATTGTTATTTTTTTCACTGATCTCATGTTAACTAATGTCATATTGATGACTTTCAGATAGTACAGACAGGCTGGTGACAGTTGATTTTCAGCTTGCACTGCACTATTCTGTTAGCAGCAGTAATAAGCATTTTAAGTAAATGTAAAATGAAGCTTATTGTTTACAATTCTTACAATTACATATATTAATATAATTATGTACTTATTCATATACACAATATATTCAGGCATACTCGTATACAAACATGTACACTGCCATTCAAAAAGTAATGAAAATTCAGCTTGGCATCACATGAGTATATTACATTTTAAAATAGAAAACAGTTATTTTAAATTGTAATTATATATTACGAGATGACTTTTTTTTTGTATTTTTATTGAAATAAAAGCTTTTATCTATTTACAGCAATTCATGAAGACATTTTTAATAAATTTAATAGCATTCCAAGCATTTTGTATGTGTCCTTTCTTTCATGCTGTCCTTGCATAGTCTCCACCATGGTTTGCTGTGCTGCATGGGGATGCTCCACTCGGTCAGAGGAAGGTGTGCAGATGTATGGCTTCCCTGCTGGCATGGAGAGGAGAAAATAATGGTTGGATCAAGTCAACAGGAGCAATTTAAATATAAATAAAAATTACAACAACAACAAATTGTTAGGTAATTATACTTAAATTTATTTAAACCCAGGGAGCTGAGAAATTGCAGGGAGTCATCAGTATTACCAATAACTGCATTTAATATGTGGGTAGACAAAAAAAAAAAAAGTTGTGTGTGGAAACTAAACTCAAGTCACTCTGCAGGCACATTTTGAGGAAAACCAATTTGTCATGACCAAAAAATTAAAGAGTAGGCTGAGACCAGGTGCTATTCCGACAACCTTTGTGGTCAAAAAGAGGAGTGCCCCTGCCCTGCTCCACGATGCACCCCTAGACCTGTAAACATACAGCAAATCGCTGCTGATTACAGCTATATTATTTCAGGTGATACATATATAATAAGTACAAACTCGTACTAGTTGAAGTAATATTTCTAATTTTGAAGTGATGTGATATTTTCAATATTTAAAATTAGCAATACCATGTATTCTGCCTCTATCAGTTTCAAAGGTTGTGTAAAAAATGAATGAGGACACTTAGAGAAGGGAAAGTGACAGTGAAGAAATAGAGGACATGGCTAGAGAGAGAGATAGGAACAGGTGACACTGCCCAGTCAACCAGCAGCCAGTCAGCATTCCAGTGAACCATCAGCCAGTTACCTGGGTCTATTAAAAAAATTAAAGAGACAAGAAAAAAAAAAAAATCAAACAATGCAGCTCTCAAAAAAAAGGTCCCCTCAGCACTCCTGACCTGCATCCTCACTGATGCTCCATCACAGAACAGTCCAGTGGCACCACTAATCCTCCACCTACCTGCACACACAGAATGTTACAGTATGTTACTTTTATACACTAACAAGTTTAAGTATATAATACAGTAGTATTATAATATAGACAGGTTATATAATATAGACAGGTAATAGTCAATGAATCACAATGACTAAAAACACTACACCCATGTTTTTGCAAACTCAATTCACTCTAAATTTACATCAATAGGGTGCATTTTATTATTAAGGAACTTAATTATTTAATACGTGTAATAAGGAACAAACTTTATAACCTCATTTTATCACTTCCAAATACCGCTGTCACACGCGGTCAAACGTTAATATTGAACTAATAGGCTATGTAACGTTAGCTAACATTTCCCCACCCAGCAAAAAAAAAAATGTTTAGACTCCTTTTTTCTAATTCCAAACACGATGGATGAAACTGAATTAAGAGAACCGATTTAAAAATTAATAGGGTGTTCGTTACTAACTTTATTCAGCTAACGTTACAATCCTAGCCAAATCTGTTAGTTATCTGATAACATCCCTTAAATCTACTCATTTAATGAGTTATAATCTACTAAAAGGTTTTAACTTACAGTATATTGTTATTAAGATGTACTAATATTTTACAATCGTATTATTTAAACATCTTACCTTTTAAAAGTGCGTCGCAAACGGTTTGTTCTGCTGCATCTCTACCCGCCGCGCATCAGTTTGCTGCTACTTCCGGGAACTATTGAGAGGCTCCACGAGCCGCCATTGCTGTAAAAAAAGCGTTCCATTGGAGTCAATGGAGTTGTCGCAACTCTTTCTCTATATGGCTCTGTCCCAGCCCTACCAGTATGCAATACCATTCTGTTTCGTTCCATTCGCTCCAGTCCCGAGCGTAACATGAACTCGCCCTAGCTAATTAAGATCCACCTGTGGTGGCTGCCAACAACTCAGTGTGGAATACCATTCCGTTTCGGCCAGTCCGCTCAGTAATATGTGCTCAGCTTCCCCAATAGACTCTATGCACAGCTTCACTACTTCCTGATCTTGAGTCAGCTCCTTGGTTTCCTGTCTGCTATTATTGGACAGACTGATTAATCCAGGTGTGCCTGACCTATGTAGTCACAGAAACACTAATCCGACACACCTGAATTTATCAGTTTGTCCAATAATAGAAGACAGGAAACCAAGAAGCTGACTGAAGTTCAGGAAGTAGTGAAGCTGTGCATAGAGCCTATTAAGATCCACGAGCAGAACACTTGTGAAATATCTAATTGAAATATTGATTACATGTTACCAGATGTTCATTTATTTTATTCATTTTCTTTGACTGTGAAATTCTATGGTGTGGCAATTCTTGAAAAAAATGATTTGATTTGACTTTTGATTTAAAAAAAATAAAGGTCACGATTTAATTAAATTTAAATTTGACTTAGTTGACTGGACTCGCCCTCCTATTTTTGCTCTACACTAGCTAAAAATATCTCTGAAATTTCAGATCTGCAAGTTCATAAATATAGTGTCACGAGTCCGTATGTTGTGAGCAGATTTTCTGCAAAAGCTCACCCAAGAATAGAGATGCTATCATGGTTCATGATCTTTAAATTATTTAAATCTTGGTGGTTTTATAGGTTATAAAACTAACAATCAATTAGGAAAATAATTTGATTTGATTTTTGCTCATTTTGATACCATTCTTGCCAAAGATATGAAGTGAATTAGGTTAAAATAGTGTCTATTTATATTATACTTAGCGTTAATGATCTAAAATGTATTTTTTTTCATTAAAGGGATGGAGAAAAACAAAGTGCTGGCAAAAAAGAGGCTACGGGTTCCCACTCAGAAAATGAAGGACCTGAGCTCCCCTCCCCCAAATGAGCAATCTGGTAAGTATTAACGTAATAGTTTCTGTTATATACGGGGGTAATAATCATAACATTATTGTCCAAATAATGTCTAAAAATACCAGTCTAAATTGTTGTGGCCAAATAGAAATAGAAATTAAACATTCTCATTCTCTCTCTCTCTCTCTCTCTCTCTCTCTCTCAGGGTGTGTTGCATTTGTCAGACGGGAGGATGGTTATACCGGCAAAATCTTTAAAGGATCTGACATTTTGGCAAGAGATGAGGCTCCTGTGCAGCTGCAAGATCTTAGATCAGGAGACCCTTTTTTAGCAAAGTGGTCAGATGGTAAATGTTATAAGGCCACTGTTGAATATATTTCAGGGGAAGATCAGGCTAAGCTGCCAAAAGGCCACCCAACTCCACAGGAGTCCTTTTTAAATATGTTAAAAGGCGATGAGCCATCAGACATAACGTCAGGGTCTGACAACATTATAATAGATAGGAGCCCACTGTCTGAGCATGGCGAGAAAATCCCATCGCTGAATCCATCACCTGACGGGGGACATGCAACAGGCCGCAACACAGCTGGACCACCACCCTATGGGTAGGTTTGTCATAATTATTACATAATCGCCTAGGCGATTATCCGATCAGATTTGGCAAAGTTCAAAACCAAAAAAAAAACAGCATTAGGATAACTTTATCCAATCTATGATAATAGATTAGGCTATATGCACAGCTCAACTACTTCCTGAACTTAAGGCTGCCCTTTTATTTCCTGCCTTACATTATTGGACAAACTGATTAATCCATGTGTGTATGAGTCACAATGGTCAGACACAAGTGGATTAATCAGTTTGTCCAATAATGTAAGACAGGAAACAAAGGAGCCTTAAATTCAGGAAGTAGTGGAGCTGTGCGAAGAGCCCATTACTGTATTTCAGTAAATAGTATGTGAATGACTCGTGGGCCCTGATGAAAATTATTTGCTATTATTTTTGCTTAATGATCAGAATCGTTTACGTTCATCTTTTTACGAGGTCACATGTCACAACATATTGTGATCTTGTTGATCAGCTATTTCCAGTATTGAAATGTTTTGTTCTTAAATTATAAAATGATTATAAATATGGCAGATTTTGGTCATAGTACATTTATTTTCATTATTGTTACTGGCCATCATATACATAAAAAAAAAAGAGTAGACAGCCCCAGTTGTCAAGGCAGCATCTACCCTTCATTTATGTCTATGCTGGTCAGTTCTTTGTAGTTATTGGTCAAATCTCTTCTGGGCAATTTTTGTTTACAGAAATGTCATCTCTGGTTCCATGTAATTTTATTATAGCTCTGCCAAAGGGGGGACCATTGGTCCATCACCCTACAGAGGCCATACACCCAGCCCATCAATGTACAGCCTCAACACCTCTGGTCCATCACCTGGTGGAGGCCATGCAGCCAGCCCATCAGCGTACAGCCTCAACACCATTGGTCCATCACCCTACAGAGGTCATACACCCAGCCCATCACCGTACAGCCTCAACACCTCTGGTCCATCACCTGGTGGAGGCCATACACCCAGCCCATCACCGTACAGCCTCAACACCTCTGGTCCATCACCTGGTGGAGGCCATACACCCAGCCCATCACCGTACAGCCTCAACACCTCTGGTCCATCACCTGGTGGAGGCCATACACCCAGCCCATCACCGTACAGCCTCAACACCTCTGGTCCATCACCTGGTGGAGGCCATACACCCAGCCCATCACCGTACAGCCTCAACACCTCTGGTCCATCACCTGGTGGAGGCCATACACCCAGTCCATCACTGTATGACCTCAACACCTCTGGTCCATCACCCTACAGAGGCCATACACCCAGTCCATCACTGTATGACCTCAACATCTCTGGTCCATCACCTGGTGGAGGCCATACACCCAGCCCATCACCGTACAGCCTCAACACCTCTGGTCCATCACCTGGTGGAGGCCATACACCCAGCCCATCACCGTACAGCCTCAACACCTCTGGTCCATCACCTGGTGGAGGCCATACACCCAGCCCATCACCGTACAGCCTCAACACCTCTGGTCCATCACCTGGTGGAGGCCATACACCCAGCCCATCACCGTACAGCCTCAACACATCTGGTCCATCACCCGGTGGAGGCCATACACCCAGCCCATCACCGTACAGCCTCAACACCTCTGGTCCATCACCTGGTGGAGGCCATACACCCAGCCCATCACCGTACAGCCTCAACACCTCTGGTCCATCACCTGGTGGAGGCCATGCAGCCAGCCCGCAAGAAAATGCATGGACACCATGTCAGGATTGTAAGGGGGAGTTTGAAAGAATTCTACAGGAAAAGAGAAGGATCGATGAAGTCATTTCGAGAATAGGCAAGTAATTTCTAATTGCTAATTCATTCGTGATGTAATTTTTCTGTACCTATATTAGTGATTGGGCCTTGAACACATAACACTGTTTGAACTATCGTAGAAAAAAGGCAGAAAAGTGGGTTGTGGCGTTAAAAAGTATAAATGGTATGGGAAGGTTTATAAACTAAGCTTATTTATTGCACATAATCCTTGATATTGTTAGCAAATTAGAAATAACACTTAACAATTAAATTATAGCAATAATATATTATAGTATGAACATAATTTAACAGCACAACAATTCATTATATTAATTATTATTGTGATAGTTTAATGAAAGTGCGTAAATGGGCTAAAGGTGATCAAATTAATCTGAACTGGTACAATTAAGTAAAATCCATTTTCACTCCTTTTTCCTCAATATTAATATAAATTAAGTGCAGCAGTATTAGTTTTGAGTTCTTGTTTCATCTTTTTGGGCGGGCCACCCAAGTAAAGGCTTTGTAGGGGACACACTTGTTAATGGTGGGCTACTTAAGTCTTGGGACATATTAAAACATGCCTATGTGTTTGGCCTTACATAGGCATTCTTCAGGCCATGTAGAAAGACATGACACCACACGAACAAGCTACTGTATATGCATCTATTGGTCCCATAAGTGCAATAACCATCAGCTGTGGAAAAGGGGAATACTCAGGTATACATCATTGGAAGATAGATGTTTAGAATTAACACAGGACATCAGCTGTAATCAATATAATCAAGGCTTGACAAAAAATGACAAGGAAAAAAATGAAATGTTTTCTTGTGACAAAAATTAAGATTTTTTTTTTATTATGGTTTGTTTGTCAAGCCTTGGTTTTATTAATGATCTCTCAAATGTTCATTCTATATACCTCCCACAGACATATTCCAAAGTGTCTCTCTTTTAATATTTTTTTTTCTTGTGGTGTTGTAGCCTATGCAAGGTTATCTAGGCATGTTTTAATTATGTTCAAAAATAAACTTGCCTGCCATTAAAGCTCTTTAACCATTTTAAAGAGTAGCTTGGTATTTTCTCACTCCTGTATTGTTTGTTCTATTTTTTCCTTTCAGATCCAGGCCAGGTCAGAGAGCTTCAGACTCTCTGCGACTTAATTGGAGAGAGATTTTGTGGCAGCCCAGCTTCATCATTAGGCCAGCAGGAGCTGTTTCCTGGGAGCGGCATATTCATCTCATCATTCCGCCTGGCTGCCATGAATCATGCATCAAAACCAAATTGCATGCGTCTGTTTCATGCACTTTTTGATCATTTCTTCACTGTTGAGGAGTGTCAAAATGCAGTGCCCTTTGGTCGCCCTGGCAAAAACCCTTCAGGAAAGGAAGGAAAGCAGGTCCTTGACCGTAAAAAGGTTGACGGAATCCTAAGTAAGTTTTTTCAAAATTAGGCTCTGTGTGTTTTTAGGCCAGGGTAGTGGGAATGATTATATCCATTCGTGACAGTGTAGCAATGATTGATGCAAAGTCTGCGAAACTATTTCTGGCAGACAAATCAAGCTGCGCCCATGCTGATCAGCTGATCAGTTACATGCCCTCCTCATCCAAATAGGACGGGCTATTTAAACCCCCCCCCTAGGGCTGTGCAAAAAATCGAATGCGATTTTCATGCACATCTCATCAGTAAAGACGCTCCTGTAATTAGAAGTATATCTCCAGCATGTGCATTCGGATCAGGATTGCCAGGTTTTTACAACAAATCCTGCCCAGTTGCTTCTCAAAACTAGTCCAAAACTAGCCCAATCGCGCTTCGAGGTGGTTCCCCGATAAAAATTGCTTCCCGGGGTTAAAATATACATTTTTTGGAACGGTTGCCTTGGTAAAATTCGCATTTTAGGGGTTAAATATCACGTTATATTTAGCCCCTAAAATGCAAATTTTACCAAGGCAACTCTTCCAAAAAATGTATATTTTAACCCCGTAAGCAATTTGTATCGGGGAACCTCCTGGAAGCGCGATTTTATTGATTTCTTATTTGATTTCTGTTTATGTTTGACAACTATATTGCAAGTCTTTCAAAACAGTTTACTCCCGCTTTCGTAAAGAACACCTGGGGGGTATTGCACAAAATTAGGATAAGGGATTAAGTTGGGATTTTCCAGTTATCCTGGATGAATTTAGTCTTGACTTGTTTGCACAAAAGCAGAGGCACCTTAGTTACCATGGAGATTTATTCTGTGCAGCTAGCCTGCTCCAGACCAGGCTAACAGCCAGGATTTATTAATCCTGGGGCCTTTTCTGTTCACTCAGCAGTAGTTTTATCTTATTGTTATCAGCCTCTATTAAAATACAATAGGTGCATAATTGATGTTCCGTTAAGCACTATTACTATTTAAAGTTGTGACCAAGCCAAGATGCACATACTAGACTTGGTCAAGCCTCGCTTTTTCAGTTATCCTGGATTGTTAAATTCTACTTTTGTGCAATAGCCCCCTGGATACTGTTTTTCACCGCCTTTTGCTGTTATTTTTGTAGGCAAATGTGAGACATTGGTAGCACACATACATGTCTGCGGCGTCTTCTGAACAAAACAAGGAAGTGAGTTTGTTGACGTATGACAACGCCCTTTGCAGGAGACCGCAATGATTGGTCAAAGTTGCAGAAACGTTGCGGTGATTGGTCCAAATTGAAAATTGCACTGAATTCACAGGGATTTGTTGAATTTGCGTTAATAGTTGCGATCGCAACACCGCGAAATCCTGGAGGGACTGATTAGGTTTTGCAAACCCACCTCCTCCCCAGCATCCACCTTTGAGCTCTGTCTTCATGATCCCCTGCAGGGGGTCTGCTTCATTCCCTATAATGTCTTGCAAAGCAGATCATTCAGGGAACAAATTACTGAGTCAGAGCCTGGTGCCAAACCTGCTGCATCCATGCTCAAGGATGCTGTGCTTCAGCTTGCAATGCTTATAAATTATTTGTTCTAATTTCAGAGTTGTCTAGGCTTGGGTATCGAGAATCGAGTATCGATTGGAACCGGGACTAGCTTTGCGATTTTCCCGGAATCGTTCAAAAGTTTACATTTCGATTCCTAGTCCGCCGACCAGAAGAAGAAGAAACCGCTGAACATCAACAAAGAAGCGTACACCAGAAGTGTTGGCATAATCGAGCGAGTTTAAGTGTGGTTTCACTTAAACAGAACGAAATCTTGGCAAAATGCAACATTTGCATTAAGATTGTTTCGTGCATAGGAGGGTGCACATCGAACATGATAATGCACCTCCGAGTTCATGCAGTAGAAATAAATATGTGCCCCGTCTTCCGTCCTCCGCTGCCTCTTTTTCAGAATCAGAATCAGAATCAGAAAGAGCTTTATTGCCAAGTATGCTTGCGCATACAAGGAATTTGTTTTAGTGACATAAGCTTCCAGTAAACAGAGACAACAACACACAGACAAAAAAAAAAAAAAAAAAAAAAAAAAAAAAAAAAAAATTTACAGGAGATTTACAAATTGGCAAATAAATAAGTGTATAAACAATTGTGCTATAAATGATAATGGAATAGGATTGAGTGAGATGCAGGAATGTTCTAGGATGGAGGGGTAACAAATAAATATAAGGATATTGCACATTTTTGCATAAGTTTAAGTGGGAAACATTTAACTGTTCATGAGGTAGATTGCCTGGGGGAAGAAACTATTCTTGTGCCTTGCTGTTCTTGTATTTGCGG
Source organism: Carassius carassius (assembly GCF_963082965.1). Taxonomy (NCBI): domain Eukaryota; kingdom Metazoa; phylum Chordata; class Actinopteri; order Cypriniformes; family Cyprinidae; genus Carassius; species Carassius carassius. The sequence continues at coordinate 1,458,420 of NW_026775196.1, forward strand.
CTCTGAGGCGCCGGCCAGATGGCAAAAGTTCAAAGATGGGGTGACTTGGATGTGAGGGATCCAGAGTGATTTTCTGAGTCCTTTTCCTCACTCTGGATGTGTACAGTTCTTGGAGGGTGGGCAGGGGAGCACCAATAATCCTTTCAGCAGTCCGAACAGTTCTCTGTAGTCTTCTGATATCTGATTTTGTAGCTGAACCAAACCAGACAGTAATTGAAGTACACAGGACTGACTCAATGACGGCTGAGTAGAACTGTTTCAGCAGCTCCTGTGGCAGGTTAAACTTCCTCAGCTGGCGAAGGAAGTACAACCTTTGTTGGGCTTTTTTCACAATGGAGCCAATGTGATTGTCCCACTTCAGGTCCTGAGAGATGGTGGTTCCCAGGAATCTGAATGACTCCACTGCAGTCACAGTGCTGTTCATGATGGTGAGTGGGGAAAGTGCAGGGGGGTTTCTCCTAAAGTCCACAGTCATCTCCACTGTTTTGAGCGTGTTCAGCTCCAGGTTGTTAAGACTGCACCAGACAGCCAGCTGCTCAACCTCCTGTCTGTAAGCAGACTCGTCACCGTCCTGGATGAGGCCGATGACTGTAGTGTCGTCTGCAAACTTCAGGAGCTTGACAGAGGGGTCTTTAGAGGTGCAGTCGTTGGTGTACAGGGAGAAGAGCAGAGGGGAGAGAACACATCCCTGAGGGGCACCAGTGTTGGTGGAGCAGCTGTTTGACATGAATTTCCCCAGTCTCACTAACTGTTGCCTATCTGTCAGAAAGCTGGTGATCCACTGACAGATAGAGCTAGGAACAGAGAGCTGGGTCAGTTTGGTCTGGAGGGTTGTTGGGATGATGGTGTTGAAAGCCGAACTAAAGTCCACAAACAGGATCCTCACATAAGTCCCTGTTTTGTCCAGATGTTGCAGGATGAAGTGCAATGCCATGTTGATTGCATCATCCACGGACCTGTTTGCTCGGTACGCAAACTGCAGGGGGTCTAGTAAGGGTCCAGTGATGTCCTTCAGATAAGCCAGAACCAGTTTTTCAAACGACTTCATGACGACAGACGTTAGAGCCACAGGTCTGTAGTCGTTAAGTCCTGTTATCTTGGGTTTCTTTGGAATGGGGATTATGGTTGAGCGTTTGAAGCAGGAAGGCACTTCACACAACTCCAGAGATCTGTTGAAGATCTGTGAAAAGATGGGGGCCAGCTGGTCAGCACAGGTTTTCAGACAGGCTGGTGTAACGCCATCTGGGCCTGGTGCTTTTCTTCTTTTGTTTTTCTTGAAGACCTGGCGCACATCATCTTCACAGATTTGAATTGCAGGAGGTATGGAGAGGGGGATTGCAGGAGGTGTTAATGGTTGTGCAGGGAGATGGTCAGAGTGGGTGTTGGGGGTTTCAAATCTACTATAAAACTCATTCAGGTCGTTAGCAAGTCGTTGATTAGCCTCAGTGCAAGGGGATGGTGTCTTGTAGTTTGTGATGGCTCTCAGTCCTCTCCAAACTGAAGTAGAGTCGTTGGAAGTAAACTGGTCTTCCAACTTTTTAGCGTAGGTCTTTTTAGCCGCTCTAATCTCTTTGTTCAGTGTGTTCCTGGCCTGATTGTACAAGACCCTGTCCCCATTTCTGTAGGCATCCTCTTTGGCCTGACGAAGGTGTCTGAGTTTTACTGTAAACCATGGCTTATCATTGTTGAATGTTAAATAAGTCCTGGTAGGAATGCATATATCCTCACAGAAACTAATATAGGATGTTACGGTCTCTGTGAGTTCGTCCAGATCGGTGGTAGCAGCTTCAAAAACGCTCCAGTCTGTGATGTCAAAACAAGATTGTAAATCCTGCTCTGTTTCGCTGGTCCATCTCTTCACAGTCTTTACTACAGGTTTAGCAGATTTAAGTTTCTGCTTGTAGGTCGGTATAAGATGAACCAGACAGTGATCAGAACGTCCCAAAGCTGCTCGTGGAACAGAGTGATATGCATCCTTTATTGTGGTGTAACAGTGATCCAGTATATTACTGTCTCTGGTGGGACAGGTAACATGCTGTCTGTATTTTGGCAGTTCATGGGAGAGATTGGCTTTATTAAAGTCCCCAAGAATGATTAAAACAGAGTCCGGGTGTTGTTGTTCTGTGTCTGTGATCTGATCAGCGAGTTTCTGTAAAGCCAGACTTACTTGCGCTTGAGGAGGGATGTAAACACTAACCAGAATGAACGAGTGAAACTCCCGCGGCGAATAGAACGGCTTGCAGTTGATAAACTGCGTTTCTAGATCAGGACAGCACATCTTCTTTAATACAGTTACATCTGTACACCACCGTTCATTGATGTAAAAGCATGTCCCGCCGCCGCGCGATTTCCCCGTTGATTCTGCGTCGCGATCCGCTCTAAACAGCTGAAAGCCCGGCAGATGGAGTGCGCTGTCCGGTATGGCGTCATTCAGCCAGGTTTCCGTGAAACACAGAGCAGCAGAGTGAGAGAAATCCTTATTTGTCCGAGAGAGCAGAAGGAGTTCGTCCGTTTTGTTGGGTAGAGAGCGGAGATTTGCGAGATGGATGCTAGGCAACGGCGTTCGAAATCCGCGCTTCCTGAGTCTGACGAGCGCTCCCGCTCGCTTTCCCCGCCTGCGCGTCTTGAAGCGCTTGATCAGCGCCGCTGCTCCTCCGATAACAATGTTCAGTAAAACGTCTGTATAATAGAAATCCGGAAAAATATCATGTGGTGTGTTCTGCCGAATGTTCAGCAGTTCATCCCTGGTGAAACTGATCGTGTTTGTTAAACAAAAAACAGGAAAAACGAACAAAAACAGTACAAACACTGGAGAGCCAAGCACTGAAGCAGCCATGTGCGGCGCCATCTTGGATCTTTTTCCTATTTATGCGTTCAAGCTTCTTCTACACCACAGCAGGAGATAATAAAGTTATCTGTCCAGAACGCTCACACATCCTGCCTGAGAAGGCAGATATGATAATTTTCTTAAACAAGAACTGTTTCTGATTTTATACTGTACCTGCTGCTAATCTATACTGGGTTTTACAATTTGTTTCTTATCGTAAGACCCTATGATTTCCGCGATGCAGAAAATGCGGACGGAATCGCGGAATCCAGTCATAAAAATGGAATTTACAGTTTAACACGGAATGTCAGATAATTTGCCAAATTTTGAATGAATTAATCAGAAGTTGGTAATTGCACTTACATCAAATAGCGATATGGATTAGTATCTGTAAATATTAAGCCGGAACAGTCTATTTTAACATGAATCCTGCATGTTCTGCATGTCTGTGTTAATGAATGGCACAGAAGCGCGTCGTCATTCATCTCACACACGGAAGCGCGCGTGACGCTCGTGGTGATTTCAGTCTTTCAGTTTTTTTTGACCCTGCCTCTTAAAAGAATCGGAATCGAGAATCGTTAGGAACTGGAATCGAAACAAGGAATTGAAATCAGAATCGGAATCATTCAAATTCAAACGATACCCAACCCTAGAGTTGTCTGACTAAACTGTCAGAATAGAAGTTTAAAACCAGAAATGAAGTTTTATCCAGTATCACTTTATAGCACCTTTAAGGATAACACTGTTGTTTTATTTATATTCATGATTGGCCAAAAAAATCTTACTTGCTGATTTGCAATTCTCTGAACTGAAATGGACGTCTCACGGTGTTATTTCCTTTTAACCTGAAGTGCAGTTGTATATGGTCTATGTGGTAATTTTTTTTTGTCAAATTACTCATGACAGATTTTAATGCTCTTGTCTTACAGCTTATGTCATGAGATGTGCAACTCTACCGGACTGGGAACCAATTGAGGAGGCCAAGCTCAAGAAAGCCTTTGTGAACAAATGTAGGGCCAGAGCAGGCTCCAAGGAGTAGGCCACAGATATAGCCTGTCCTATGTGGACCGCTATCTCTCTCTCTCTACCCCTTCTTTTATATTTCTTATTCATTTTCATGGTAATATGTTAATATAGTTAGTAGTAGTAGGCAACGGGACCGCCAGACCGGTAATGACCATGGCAAATTCACATACGGTAGTCTACTGCCGGCAACGGCACCGATCGGGTCAGAATGAATACCATCAACAACAACAACTCCTATTGGCTGCTACCATTCACCTCCGGTTCAACCTCGGAGTTGGTACATTCCCTTTCCGGTTGTTGATATTTGTAAATTTGTCTTGGTGTTTGTAAAAGTGTGTTCTTGGTAATTTGTTTTCTGAAATTTAAATTGGTTTCAGGACTTGTAAATGTGTTATGGTAATGTAATTTGTTTTATGATATTTAAAAATGTTTTCTAAAATTTAAATAGGTCTCAAGCTCTGTAAAAGTGTTTCAGATTTTGTAATGTTAGTTAGCACCTCCAGGCCACCGTACTTTTCATGTGTGTGTGAGCCAAACATTATTGTTCCATGTGCTAGTCAGTGTTTTATTTTTACAATCTGGAAGTGATGTACTGTACTAGTGATGTCCCCACACTCTAGCACCTACATCTGAGGAGTGAGCTGAGTTGGTACAAGTGTGCCTTACTATAGTTAGCATTCTAACCAAACCCTGTAATCTTTTCATGTTGGTTTGCACTTCCAGGCCACCATACTTTTCATGTGTGAGCCTAACATTGTTGTTCCACGTATCCCACGTTCCACTTGCTGGTCAGTGTTTTTTGTCTTGAAGTGGTGTTACACAAATACAGTTTTCAACTTTTCAATATTGAGTATTGTTTTTACAGTTATTTCTAATTGATAAAGATAATTCATCTTTAAATTGCATTCTCAATTTGTTCTTGTATTTCTCAAATATACCTCAGATATCATTCTCATATATATCTTCAGTAAGACATTAAAGAGAAATAATCAAGAGATGGAAGAGACGTTGGACACACAATAATAAGATCTCTTTTAAGGCTCATAATTCTCAGATTTGTCTCATAAAAGTCTCGGATTCATCTCATCTTATTCTCTTTAATTCTCTTTCAAATAACCAAGACATAATTGAGATCAAGGGTATACAGTTATGAGATCTCCGCTGTTTATCCCACTTCTCAAGTATTGCTCAAATGGTTTTCTCAATTTAACCTCCTTTGTCTTACTGGTGTCTTGTCTCTTTTTAGCTCATGTCTTGCTCCTAAGGGACCTTTAGGAGAAGTAACTCAGAAACAAATGATCACAGAATGATATGAATATGAGAAGCTCAAATTGATCTCAAGAGATGAGATTGAACAACAGATGAGCAACACATTTTTCCTATGGGCCTTGTTTTCAAGTCACAGATATGCTCTACAAATTCAACTCTATTACGACGATTTTGAGGCCGCTAACCCCTTAGGATCAAAAAAAGGCATTCATAAACTTGGTTGTCTGTACTTCATTCTCCGTAACCTTCCAAAAGTAAATTCAACTCTAATGAACATTCATCTGGTGTCATTGTTACATTCACAAGAAGCCAAAAAGTATGGAATAGATTCAATATTGAAGCCTTTTGTGGACGATATGAAAGTTTTAGAGACGGAAGGGATAAAGGTCCCTTTCTGCGAGATGCCTATAAGGGGTACGCTAGCACAAATCACTGGTGATAACTTGGGCATTCACTCAATTCTCAGTTTTATGGAGTCGTTCAGTGCAAACTATTTCTGCCGCTTATGCTTGATTGACAAAGTTTTGTCTCAAGAAATTTTTTCAGAGGATGATCCATGGCTGATATTGAGAATAAAGATTCTTAATGAGGAACACTATGCTGATCTTTCAAAGGAACCAACTCTTACATCTTCACATATAATTAAGCGCAACAGCATACTCAACACACTCTCATACTTCAGTGTATCTGAAAACTTTGCTTTTGATATAATGCACGATATTTTAGAGGGTGTGGGTCAGTATGAGATGAGACTTCTCTTTGATTATATGGATATAATTTGAATTCTCTTTGAATTCATTTCAAAAGAAAGCCTGCTGATCAGAGTCTATGCCACATGGAAAGAGCAAATCGGCCAACTAAAATAAACTTGGACTGTGAAGGTAATGGCATTGGATTAAATGCTGCACAGACTCTTTGTTTATAACAAACATACCGTTGATTTTTGGTGATGTTATTCCTCAGGGAAACCTACATGGGTATTTGTTACTATTGCTTTTGCAGGTCATCAATATTGTGTTCTCCCCCTCAGT